>NC_061104.1:40180091-40227591 GCF_015104395.2 Macrobrachium nipponense
GAGTGAAAATTCGAGTCGTTAAGAGAATTTCAAGGATAAAAGTGAAGAGGACGACAACGGAGAAAGGGAGACTTGAGAGATAACTGGAAAAGAAGTGTGTGAAACCCTGACAATTGACGCGAATGGAAAGAATTAAGACGGAAAACAAGGAGACGGATAAAAAGAAGGGGCAAGGGGGAATAATGAAGGAAGAAAGCTTTTACTAAAAAGATTTTTGGCAAGAAGTATAAATAAGCCAAAGGAAAATAAAAGTTTAATCACAAAGCAGTTAAAGAGAAGGTACGAAAAAAAGAAATGAATAAAACATAAGAAAGAACCAAACAACCAGCAAACAAGTAAACAAAATGCTTCGAAGTTTCTACAGAGCAATCGAGTTTTCTGTACAGTGGACGGACTGTATGAAACTCTCAGCCGTGGACACGTTAAGCTTTCAGCCAGGGCCCCGCCCCGTGGTGACCTGTCGGTTGTTGGCCACCCAATAATCCGAGGATTATCGAATCATGGTTCCTCTCGTTTTTGTCTTTTTAAACGTACAGCATTGATCTTCTGTGTTGGAAGATTGTATAGTAATTTCTCTTTTAGCTTGCTTGCTTGCTTGCTTCGCTTGAGTGGAGAGAAAGAGAGGAGAGAGAATGAGAGAGAGAGAGCAGATGAGAGGACTGAGAGAGAGAGGCAGAGAAGGAGGCATGTGCGGGCGCAATGCATATGTTATATTATATATATATATATTGATTATATATAATTTATTATATAATATTATATATATATATAATTAACGTATAAGTTTACATTTTACATATAAAATATCAGTGAAACGCCCCGTTATTCGTTTTTGATTTCTGGCTGGAAATTCACGTATACTTTTGCCGGTGCTTTTCCTTTTTATGTGAGAAACTATCCAAAAATTCCAGTTTTTTTTATTTTTTTATCGAATTTCATTATTAAAATGAAACTTTTTTGTGAATTTAAAAACTATTTAAAAAGAACTACTATGCAGATTCAGGGGCCTCTGTAACACGGTTTTTTGTTTTTTCGCCAAAATAAACTTTTTATCTTTTCGCATTTCATAAATATAAACGCTTATTTCAGAATACATATTAATATCTACACAATAAATTTTGAACTGCATTCTGCATTACGTAGGTTGAATAAATTTGGTACTTATAAATGTTAAAAAGTGACCTTTTTTGGAAGACAGGCCCAACTTACTCAGAGAAAAATGCTTCGTTCAACGCACTCGTTACGTAACTTTTGATGAACCACGCATTTCTTCCTTCCACTCTTTTCTCGGAATGGATTGATTGGCTATACGTAATCGAGGCTAAGCCTCTGGCAAACAATATGACATAATCAAATTTAAATTAAAAAAAAGCAAATAGCAGTAACCTTTATGAACTCTTGGGAAACCTTCCTCACTGATAATTTGTCATAATGAAAACAAAAAACCTCAACAAAATATACATTAATAAATACCAAAAACCACTTACGATTATTGAGTCTAACACTCCCAAAAATAGGTTTCCTAAAAGAAATTAACAGTCTATCTTTATGGGTTCAAACAATCAAGATTGACAAGATTGGGAATAGGGAATAGGTTGGGAATTTTCAAAAACCATAGTTAGACAAGCTTTGATTTGTGATAAACTTGCTAATAAGGTCCAAAGTCAAAGTTCAAGCAATTTTTTATTTATTGGCTATCTACCTGTTTACTGAAAAAAAAAAGCCGGGTACCGTTATATTGGCTTTAAACCTTCACCAATAATTTATCGTCAGAATGATGACTTCAATGAGGGCCTCCACCCAACTTTCGCCTCGTTATAATTCAGGAATGAACACTTGAAGGCTACCATGGGCCACTTGTTGATTAGAAAAATTTCAACATCTGTCTATAAAAACTAAATTTCTCGAGTAGTTGGTTTAAGAAGTGCTAAATGAAATGACCCTCAAGGATCCCAGCAGTTGGCCTAAACGTTTAATTCATGTTATATTACTGGCTATACTGTTTGCGGTGGCCACTACTGCCTACAGTAGCATTACTAACGCTAGGCACTGGATAACCCCTCCACCCACATCTATGTAATCGTTCCTCGCCATTCCATAAAGAAGTTCTTGGGGTTTCAGGACCGATGGGAGTTTTCTGTCTGGCTATGGATGGGCTGGGGGCCACATTTCGTCAAAAGGCGTTTTGTTTACCTTGCTTACGTAATGAATGTTTTTCCGACTCTTGGAGGTCGCTAATCATTGGCCCATTGGGGCGTCCTGGCTTATTATCAATTTTTACTCTATAAAAAATTAAAAACTATCGTGTTTAGGTTATAGATAATGCCTGAACAAAAATTTTGTGTGGTTTGGTTGTAAAAATACATTATGTCCAACTTTCAAGCTACATCCGATGCCTTTGACAAGGAGGCAAAGGTCGCAAAAAATAAAAACCGTGTTACAAGAAGACCCTGAATCTCATATGTAGGTATCAATATTCTTTGTGGGGTGTTTTCTTGAGTTTTACCTAACAAAATATATGTATGTACACACACACACACACACACACACACACACACATATATATACATATATATATATACATATATATATACACTATATATACTATTAATATAATATACACTATAATAATATTAATTATATTACTATATAATATTATTATCATATTAATATTATGACTGATTATTCACTTACCTCCCTCGTCCACTCCCCAACCACAAAAAAGAAGATAAACAATAACAGGCAACTCGAAACACAAACCTACGAAACTCTGACCACCACCCGACTACTCCTAATGACAACATCACTGTTGCATTCAACCCGGACGTTCGCTGAATATGGGATGAATGGTCGTAATGGGGATTTGCCTTTCTTCTCCCCCACCTCCCCCCCCCCCCCCCCCCCCCCCCCCCCCCCCCCCCCCCCCCCCCCCCCCCCCCCACCCCCCCCCCCCCCCCCCCCCCCCCCCCCCCCCCCCCCCCCCCCCCCCCCCCCCCCCCCCCCCCCCCCCCCAACCCCACCCCCCCCCCCCCCCCCCCCCCCCCCCCCACCCCCCCCCACCCCACCGCTCGACGCGAGGCTGAATTATTCAAGGAGCTGAAATGAAGCCGGGATTTTGCAATCAATGGGCGAATTACTATATTCCCGGGGACGTTCCTACGATGTGAACCTTCGTCAGGAGTCCTCCACCTGTATGGGAGGTGTTCCTCCCCTGTGTAACGTTAAGAAACCAAGTAAATAAGGCGTGGTCAGACCTCCAGGTCACTCGGGGGCGCGCGCTAAAATCTACGGTCAGATACAGCGTTTGTTTCACCAACGAGAATTTGAAATGAGATATATTTTATTAGAAATAATTGTTCTGTACCGATAACATCTCCTCAGTGTACCTCGATGGCGATTCTCTTCAGAAACGGGGTAAACAAGGCGTGGTCCGACCTCCAGGTCACTCGAGGGGCGTGCGGAAATCTACGGTCAGATAGAAATAATTGTTCTGTACCGAATAACACGAACATTTTTTATTTTTTACATTTTCATTTTGATAAATAAATCATATAAATATCCTACCCTTAAAGTCCTGTATCTTTAACTCAACGCGAAAAACCTTTTTCAGACCTTTTTAGGCTTTTCCACAGACCTTTCCCACCCCCCAAGAACGACAATAACAATAAAGTAGCTTGTAGGCTTACTCCCCGAGTAATCGAAAATACACTGACGTATCTGTCTGGTGGTGGCCTCAGCCACAGCCCATAAAACTCTTAGCTGCGGCCCATGAAACTCAGCCACGGTCTGGTGGTGACGTAGGCTGCTGGTACCTACAGTGCTGCCAGAAGTACGATTACGGCTAAATTCAACCTTAAATAAAATGAAAACTAGTGAGGCTAGAGGGATGCAATTTGGTATGTTTGATGACTAGAGGGTGGATGATCAACATACCAATTTGCAGCCCTCTAGCCTCGGTAGGTTTTAAGATCTGAATATCAATGAACTCACTTTGTAATTGTACGCAAAATCGACGGTGAGTTTTAATATATGATAGTAATACTAATAATAATAATAGTACGTATGAATGATGGAATATATTTTCCAGTTACAATATACACACATGATTGTTCTGACGTTTAGTTGGTGAAATCTTAAGCCTGAAAGCAAATCCGCTTTGGAAGTGTTGCAAGAAGCCTGAAGTGTCTGGGCGCCCAACAAAGAGATGCGGTCCGCAGTGGTATTAGGGACGCCCTGTGGCCGTCCCAAGCATCTAGTATGAATTTGAAACCTACAATGCGGCCGTTCTAGCATCTATAAATTTGAAACCTACCGATAGTGGTACGAATCTGATAGGAGTTGAACCGTAGCCAAGTCTGCTTACGTTTTAGAGGTAGAAACCGTGGTATTAATATTATTCCAGGGTAAAATCTAAGGTATATCTGAAGCATAGAGAATGCCGAAGTGTAATGTAGGTCGTAATTCATTACAAGAACCAATAGAGCTTTGAACTCACCGACGAAAAGATGCAAAATGAAACACACGGATGTGTCAAGATTAAATAAATAAATAAATAAATAAAATAAAAAATACAAGTACAATTTCACCAAGAAAGTACTGCCGAATAGAATAGGACAGAATTAAAAGAACTTAAGCCAACGGCCAAGCGCTGGGACCTATCAGGTCATTCTGCGCTGAAAGGGAAATTGCCAGTAACAAGGTTTAAAAGATGCAATAGTAGGACAACCTTAAAATGCAGTTGCACTATGAAACAATTGTTAGAGATGGTGGAAAGTCAGATGTAAGAAAGAATAGAAGAGGTAGCAGCTAGACGCCGAAGGGACGCTGCAAAGACCCTGAAGTAATGCCTATAATGCGCCATGTAAACTGCACTGATGGCCCTATCGCCCCTAAGGGGAGAATGTCTTGTAAATCATGGTACAGGTCTTTTATACTTCTAGCTCTGAAAAGTGACAGATTATAAATGATATAAATTATAAGAGGAATTAGTATTTTTCCTAACAAACATACGTCAGGATATCCTTACTAGGCGCGCATGCGCACGACGGCTATGAATAGACTCGTTTTGAAGAACACCACTAGCTGCTGGAGGCCTATGCATGAGTCGGGCTGTCGGACTCGGACCCAAGCTGTGAATGTGATTCCAGTCGGTCCTTAGCCGTCGTGGCAATGAGACGTGCTGATTAGACGTTCTGCGCATACGGCCACTGGTATGTATATACATGACCGTAACTTAGCCAATGAACGTAACCTGAAGAAATCAAGATTTTGGAATCCACCACGAGCCCTTTAAGATATTCGGCGCTCGATCGCCCTCGCAAACAATCAGGCTGATAATTAACGCTTTGATCGTCCAATTTCGAAGGTTTACCGAGGTTTATCCAGGCACTCGCTCAGCCCTCACGGCGATCTTGGCACGCTATGCACACAAAAGCGCTTTCGAGCACCGTCGTCTCGATATAACAATGCAAACGAAGGCTTTACTTACGAGTCTTTGATATCGGCACCGATCGGAACTGCACAAACAGGGAGATGATGAGGCCTATTCGATTTCTCTCTGGTCAAGGACCCGTGGTGGAGGGTAGGTCAACATCTCCTCCAGTCTCCTGAAATAGGGCCTTTCTTCCGATGAAAAGGCAGGTCGTCCAGTGCTTCACTTTTTAAACTTTTTTTTTAGTTTTCTGTGAGAGAAAACTATTTGTCGGTCCGCACTTTTTCTCTCCGCCCTCAATCTTAAAAAAACTACTGAGGCTAGAGGGCTGCAAATTGGTACGTTGATCATCCACCCTCCAGTCATCAGACACACCAATTTACAGCTCTCTAGCATCGGTAGTTTTTATTTTTTTATTTAAGGTTATAAAGTTAGCCATAATCGTGCGTCAAGGAAGAAATTATAAGGCCAGCTGAACCATCCCTCTCTACAGCAATAAGGAAAACAACATCATATGACCAGCTGAACCATCCCTGTCAGCAACAACAAGGAAAGCAACATCCTAAGGCCAGCTGATAAACAACATTATAAGGCCAGGTGAATCATCCCTACAGGGAGACAACATTATGAACAACAACAAGGAACACAACATTATTACAAGGCCAGTTGAACCATCCCTATCTACAACAATAAGGAAAACATCATTACAAGGCCAGCTGAACCATCCCTCTCAGTAACAAGGAAAAGCAACATTACAAGGCCAACTGAACCAACCCTGTCCGCAACAAGAAAAAGAACATTATAAGGCTAGCTGAAGCATCCCTCTCAATAACAAGAAAAACAACATTATAAGGCCAGCTGAACCACCCCTATCAACAACAAGAAAAACAATATTCTAAGGCCAGCTGAACCACCCCTATCAACAGCAACAACAACAAGGACAACAACATTTTAAGGCCAGCTGGATCCTCCTTATCAACAACGACACAACAAGGAAAACAACAATTTCCTTCATCCGTTCTCTCGAGGGATGTATGGAAGCGTCCTTAGGAGCTGAAACAATGGCCATATTTTTAGGGGGAGAAAAAAAAATTAACTATCTCATTTCTGTTTTCACCTTGAAGGAAAAAGCTTTGGACGTTTGTCGGGAGGTACTAAAGGAACTGGTAAGGTAGGAGGAGGGAAGGGGGTTGGGGGGGGGGTTTTACTCTTAAAACGGGTAAGGAGAAGAATGGGTGTTGGGCGTCATTGTGAAAAACAAAAGAGGAAGGGGTAGGTGGATGAGAAGGGGAATGGGTGAGAAGGGGAAGAGGTGAAAATCCCTTCTAATTTTTCTACGTTATCAAACAGGTCCTCTTTAAAGAAGTCTTCTTCTAATCCTCTCCTCCTCCCCGTTTCCTTCTTTTCGTTCAAACTCCCATTCCCTTCTCTTCATTATTAACCTTTATATATTTTTGAAAGGGTCATTAGAGACCTTCTAAGGAGACCTCTTCAACACCAGGCTTATTAAGGCACTCTGGTTTTTCCAAGGCATTCTATTTCCCTTTTTTCTGGAAATATTGTCATTCTCACAGAAAAGTAAAGTTTCTTTCCATCCTTTTTAGTAAATGGTTCCCATACCGTCCTCAATGACGGGAATACCAGGCAGGGTCAAGATGGCAGGACCCGACCGTGGGGCCGTAACTGTCTCGGGACTAGAGACCATAGGGCCTCCTATTCTAGGTGCTTCTATGGGGGTCAGTAGTGGGCTTCTATAGGGGTGGGTCAGTTGTGGGATTCTATAGAGGTCAATAGTGGCCTTCTATAGGGGTCAGTAGCAGGCTTCTAAAGGGGTGGGTCAGCGGTGCGCTTCTATTGGGGTCAGTAGTGTGTCTCTATAGAGGTCAATAGTGGCCTTCTATAGGGGTCAGTAGTGGGCTTCTATAGGGGTCAGTAGTGGACTTCTACAGAGGTCTGTTATAGGGGCCAGTAGTGGGCTTCTACAGAGGTCAGTTATAGGGTCAGTAGTGGGCTTCTACAGAGGTCAGTTATAGGGGCCAGTAGTGGGCTTCTATAGGGGTCAGTAGTGGGCCTCACTGCGCATGCGTTTTGCGTGTCAAATCCAACGAAGATGGAAGACAGCATGAATGGGGGAGTCGGCTGGTCCGCTCTGACGTCGAGAAGCTTATCAAAATCAATACAGCGCTTATAATTGACTGTACACGTCCTCGATAAAGACGAGGAGCGGAGGAAGGAAACGGATAAGGCCCGGGGATATAAGAATGGAGAAATGACTGGTTGCTGCTGAAACTGAGGGGATGAGGTGTGTGTGTGTGTGTGTGTGTGGTTCAACTCACGTCTGGTGAGAGAGAGAGCGAGAGGAATATTTTCCACAAAATCATGGAGCTAGAAATGTCATTGAGGTGGAGAGAGAGAGAGAGAGAGAGAGAGAGAGAGAGAGAGAGAGAGAGAGAGAGAGAGAGAGAGAAATGAATATTTTCATATTCTCCAAAAAATCAAGGGGACTAATAAGTATCCAAGTTGGTGTTGGAGAGAGAGACGAGAGAGAGAGAGAGAGAGGAGAGCAGAGAGAGAGAGAGAGAGAGAGAGAGAAAATAATTCGTCTTCCGTTCTATCTAGCTACATCTAATACCCTTTTAATAGCACAAACTCAAGAAGGGGGATTGGGGAGGGGGGGGGGGGAGAAAGTCCCCTGAGGGGAATAAAATGGTACTGTCACTTCCTATCTCCTCCCCCACCAACCCCCACCCCCCACGAGTCATTTCGAAAGGAAAATTGATAAATGAGATTCCCTGTCGACCGTAAAATTTATAAGTCTGTGTTGACACAGGTTGAGATGTACTAAATAAAAAATACTATATTCCTGCTAAATAAATTCCCATTTCCCTCGCATTTTCGATGGACACAACCTTTTGAGAGAGAGAGAGAGAGAGAGAGAGAGAGAGAGAGAGAGAGAGAGAGAGAGAGGCGTTGCCCACAAGGTTGGAGATAAAATTGAATACTATTGAAAAGTATGGTACAAACACAATATATGTATATGGACATATATACACACACATATATACATATATATATATATATATATATATATATATATATATATATATATATATAATATATATATATATATATATATATATATATATATATATATATATATATATATATATATATATATATATATATATATTATATATATGTGTGTGTGCGTGTGTGTATTATCTCAGTATCAAAACTGAAATGGAATAAGTTCGAATCCTGGCAGGTTAGCAGATGCTGCTTATATTATTCAATATACTTTTGAGTGCGTTGTTCCAAATATAGAAAGTGATTTTTATATTTTAACGATAATAGTATATATATATATATTATATATATATATTATTTATATATATGGTGCTAGGTTCATTTGCTTTAGGTGGGTATAGACGCACTTGGCTACATTCTGATTAAAAGAAAAATAAAGCGAACAATCTGTAGTGATGGATGCATCGTTACCGCCAAATGAGATTTTCATTCATTAATCTGCAGAGAGAGAGAGAGAGAGAGAGAGAGAGATGTATGTATGAAGGCTTGTTGCCCTACCCACGTTTCTCATAAGAGATTAGCCTATCGTGGCATGTGCCCCGATGATGATGCAAACGCCAATTAACTCTTGCCAAGGTTTCCTCTCGCCTCGAAGCCAAAAGCAACAGGCATCCCGAACATTCTTAATGAAACCCAGAGCTGATAAAGATCGTATAAATTATGCCGCCTGCATCAGGGCTTGGATGAGCTTGCATGCAGCAACCACCGCCGTCTCTTGTTTTCACTCGGGATTTTCTTTACCCCACGAGAGAGAGAGAGAGAGAGAGAGAGAGAGAGAGAGAGAGAGAGAGAGAGAGAGAGAGAGAGAATGATCTTTTACTATTTAATGCTATTCAATTTACACATAAAAGCTTGAAAACTTATGAAATACACAAAAAAAATTAAAAAAACACTTTTGAAGTGTGTTGCCAGGATCAGAAAATGTGTTCGAGAGAAAGAGAATCTTTTTTTTTTATTATTTAATGTTATTCAAATTTTACTCATAAAAGCTTGAAAAGTTATAAATGTTGGGCTCGAGAGAGAATTATTTTTTTTTTATTAGTCAACGCTATTCAATTTACACATAAAAGCTTGAAAACTTACAAATTACATAAACAATTTAAACAAACACTTCAGCATGGTTTCTCCAGGATACGAAAATCTTGTGCTCGAGAGAGAGAGGAGAGAGAGAGAGAGATGAGGGAGAGAGAGATGGGGAGAGAAGAGAGAGAGAGAGAGAGAGAGAGAGAGATTATTATTTCAATGTTATTCAATTTACGCATTAAAGCTTGAAAACTTATAAATTACATTAAAAAAAATAAAACAAACACTTCTGCAGCGTTTCCACAGGATTCCAAAATGTAGCGTTCGCGTGTCTTCTGTGAAATGCTCGCTTATGATAATTTTAGTTAAGTTCCAATGAAAAGTTCGCGCTATTGTGAATTCGCGCAACTCGAATCGCGTAAGATTGAGGCATTACTGTACCTCAGGGTGGTAATTTTGTACCTGGATGATTTCATATTAAACTGGCCCTATGCCAGAAAGGGCACCTTGCATTAGGTTTGGTTTGTATGGTGTTTTTACGTTGCATGGGACCATTGGTTATTCAGCAACGGAGACCAACGGCTTGACGTGACTTCCGAACCACGTCGAGGGTGAACTTCTATCATCAAAAATACACATCTCTGACTCCTCAGTGGAATCCCCGACAATCGAACTCGCAGCTACCGAGGAGACAGACCAAGACCATACCAATCACGCCACTGAGGCGCTACCTTGCATTAGGGTCAGAGATGTGGTACGGATCTCTGGACTCTTCATATGAACTGAGACAGTATTTATGACCGATTATCCGACAGCATGAGACGAACAACGACAAATAAATAAATGGAAGGGAATACAGAGTTTAGGCCAAAGGCCAAGCGCTGGGACCTATGTGGTCATTCAGCGCTGAAAGGGAAATTGAAAGCAGAAAGGTTTGAAAGAGGTGACAGGAGGAAAACCTCGAAGCAGTTGCACTATGAATCAACCGTTAGGAGAGGGTGGGTAGCAAGAAGGAAGTTGAGAAAATATGAACGGGGGTACAGTAAAAGGAATGAAAGGGGTTGCAGCCAAGGGCTTCAGGAATGGAAGTTGCAAAGAACCTCAAGTAATGCCCCCTAGGGGCACAAATAAAGTCCAGGACGGAACTTAATCTTATCTCTAATTTATGACTAAGGGGATCTAATTAGGCAGAACTGAATTCGTTTCCTTCCTCCAACGTCTTCTTCTTCAACAGGTGTGAGGGGGAACCTCTTCAGAAATAATATGGCAGGTTAATTTCTATTTTCTTTAAGCGCCCCACCTGAGCTTCTAGAAGAAACACCATTACGCAACTCTCTCTCTCTCTCTCTCTCTCTCTCTCTCAGGTTCACTTTCACAAAACTATTACACACACACAAACACATGCATATTATGTACGTATTTCTCTCTCTCTCCTCTCACATATATATTTATATATATATATATATATATATATATATATATATATATATATATATATATATAAAAGTGTGTGTGTGTAAATGTATAAACAATATATATACATGTATATGTATCTATACATAAAACAAACACACACGCATATATATATATATATGCATATATACATATAATAATATTATATATTATATATATTATTATATCTATATATATATATATATATATATATCTATATATTATAGATATATATATATAGATATATATCTATATATATATATATATATATATATATATATATAATATATATATCTATATATATATATACTATATATATATCTCATATATATATATATATATATATGGTATATATATATATATATATATCTATATATATATATATTATATATATATATATATATATATAATGTGTGTATCCTAAACACTGACTTACACATCACTGCATCATTTCAAATCAAATCCGCACGAAGCGAGGCAAAATGCACATCAACAATTCCAGATCCCCGCTGCGTCCAGCGCAACTTTAGTCGTCCGAAATCAGCAGGTCATTACTTGGAATAGATTTCGTGACGAACCTAATATAACCATCAACTATAATTGCCTCAACTAAAAGCTAATTAGCGAAGCAATTACCCCAAAACCGTTAACAACCTTTCTTTCCGTCCTCGGGAACTGAAACTGACGGGAGGGATGACCCACGTCGAAAGGTTCAGTTCGAATCCGAGGCTCAATTCGAGGCTCTCAAATAACTTCAAGTCAATGGCAGCAGCTGAAGCTTTCAGCAGCGGCCCGGTGGTGGGCCGTCCCAAAGCGTTGCCAGACGGACGATGATGGCTAAATTTTAACCTTGAATAAAATAAAAACTATTGAGGCTAGAGGGCTGCCATTTGGTATGATAATGGACAGGAGGGTGGATGATCAACATGCCAATTTGCAGCCCTCTAGCCTCAGTAGTTATTAACATCTGAGGGAGGACAGACATTAATCTTAAATAAAATACAAATTATTGAAGCTAGAGGGCTGCAATGTGGTATGTTAGATGATAGGAGAGTGGATGATCAACATGTCAATTTACAGCCTTCTAGCCTCAGCAGTTTTTAAGATCTGAAGGCGGACAGACATTGACCCTAAATCAAATAAAAACTACTCGGGCTACAGGGCTGCAATTTGGTATGTTTGATGATTGGAGGGTGGATGATAGACATGCCAATTTGAAGCCCTCTAGCCTCAGTTGTTTTTAAGATCTGAGGGCGGACAAACATTGACCTCAAATCAAGTAAAAACTATTGAGGCTAGAGGGCTGCAATTTGTTATGTTTGTTGATTGGAGGGTGGATGATCAACATGCCAATTTAGCAGCCCTCTAGCCTCAGTATGTTTTAAGATCCGATGGCGGACAGAAAAAAGTGCGGACGGACAGACAAATAGCCGTTTTATTATACAAAAGAAAAAAAAAAAAATAAATAAATAAATAAATAAAACAAAAATAAAAATAAAATAGTAAATAAATATCCTCCAAGCAGCACACCTGATCATAAATGATTTTAGAAAACAATAACATTCTTCAAGGTGTGCCCAAAAAGACCCATAAAATCCAGCAGTGTCCCTCAGAAAGAACCCGCCCTCCCCCCCCCCCCAAAACCCGTTGTCCCCCCGCCCCACAACCCCAGACCCCCCCCCGCCCCCCAGAACCTTTCTAAAGTCCTGCTTTCCCTGTGGGGGGCTTTGCTCTTTACGTCCCCAGGTTTCCATTAAGAGCAGCAAACTGCTTTCCAAGCAGTTCCCAGAATCCGACCAGTGAATTATGGGGTGTTATCCTCGTTTCATCTCGTGGGTGGCTTCGTCCTTCTGTATCAAGCTAATAAGCTCAGGAGGATTCAGGATGCTTAAAACCAAAAGTTTTGAGAGAGAGAGAGAGAGAGAGAGAGAGAGAGAGAGAGAGAGAGAGAGAGAGAGAGAGAGATTAATTCTCTTGTAATAGTTACTAATGTTATGTTTTTATATTTTCTGTTCCTACGTTTGGTCAACCATTTCTTCCACTGGACTTGACAATTGAGAGAGAGAGAGAAGAGAGAGAGAGAGAGAGAGAGAGAGAGAGAGAGAGAGAGAGAGAAATTTATTCTTCTTAAAAATTCTGCTAAGTTTTTCTTTTATTTTTCTGTTCATACGTTTTGGTCAACGATTCTGTGGGACTTAGAGAGAGAGAAGAGAGAGAGAGAGAGAGAGAGAGGAGAGAGGAGAGAGAGAGAGCTCCCTCGTTTAATCGGGAGGGGCAACGAATGCAATTTTGTTCTTGAAAATTCCAGAGAGGGGGAAGGGGGGTTGAGGAGGGAGGGGGGAGTTCCAGTGGGGGGAGGAGGGAATACAATGCAATCCAATGTATATACAATTAGTATTGTGAAAATAAACTGAATCCTACGCGTTCAATACTTGACATTAAAATGTGAATTTTTCCGTCCGAACGCCCTTTCAATTCAATTTCCATAAGCCATATATGCTAAGGCCATCACAGAGAGAGAGAGAGAGAGAGAGAGAGAGAGAGAGAGAGAGAGAGAGAGAGAGAGAGAGAGAGAATTAAAAGCGTGCATTACATTAAACATCATGAGAGAGAGAGAGAGAGAGAGAGAGTGAATTACAAAGCGTGCATTACATTAAACTTCATATTTTCTGCTGAGAGAGAGAGAGAGAGAGAGAGAGAGAGAGAGAGAATTACAAAGCGTGCATTACATTAAACATCATATTTCTGCTGAGAGAGAGAGAGAGAGAGAGAGAGAGAGAGAGAGAGAGAGAGAGAGAGAGAAATATTAGTCCAAAGAAATTGTATTTCAAAGCGCTCATTACACTGAACATCATATTACTGCTAGAGGAGAGAGAGAGAGAGAGATGAGAGAGAGAGAGAGAGAGAGAGAGAGAGAGAAAATTAAACAGCATCCAATTTAAAACTAAATCATATTTCGGCCGAGGATCACACTTGACCTTAACTCTTCTTCAAATCTGGGCAAGAAACGGGCGTGAGATAGTCTGTCGCAATGGTCTCTGTCCTTTAGAAAAAAAAAAAGTTTATTTTCTCGAACACGTCGTCCTGTAGCATAAGTAGAATAGAATACAGGATTTGGGACAGAGGTCAAGCGCTGGGACTTACGAGGTCACTCAGCGCCGAAAGTAAAAGGGATTGGTAAAAAACCCTAAAAGCAGCTGCGCTATGATACAATTGTTAGTAAAGAGAATATGAACGGCGGTACAGTGAAAGAAATGAAAGGGGTTTGGCAGGAACAGATAAAATGGACACCGAAAAGCATCATACAGAGAGCGACTGGCAGCAGGCTTCAGTCAGGTCCTCCTGCATCCGCTATGCAACAAAGGGCATCCGCGTGTGTTTGTCCGCCCTAGGCCAGCGAATAACTCATGCAGGCGGCAGAAGGGGAAGGAAAAAAAAAAAACAGCTTTGTTGAGAATTAGAATGCTAAGTTGAATCATGTCTGCAATTTCCTATTCATGGCAGCAACGACGGGAGTCTGGGGGGAGGAGGAAGTCGGGGAAATGGGAATGGTTTTGTAAAGTGGGTAGGTAAGGTTGGGATATGCTGGGAGCGCTGTTCCCCGCCCCCTTCGCCCCATGCCCCAACTCCCTCCGATCCCTACCTAACCCCATCCTTCCCCTGAGGTTCAAGGAAGCGCCGCATGTATTTATATTTCAAACACGAGAGAGAGAGAGAGAGAGAGAGAGAGAGTGCAGGAAGGCGAAGCATAATGGCCCTCTAACAAGATAATATGTCAGGCACACGCACAAGGAATTCTTACGTGAGAGCCGTCATGTCGCAAATGCATCACAACTTCTGCCAACATTAAATATTGACCTCCTCCTCCTCCTCCTCTACTACTACTACTACTACTACTACTACTACTACTACTACTTCTTCTCCTTTTCAATTCTGAGATACGATTCTCTCTCCAGCGAGACCACCACAACTCACAAAAGTGGTTCAAGTCAACTAAAACATCAGAGTAGGGCCAATTTCCTCTATCCAGCGAATACATCATAAATCCTGCTGCAAATTCATGCAGACTCCAACAGCCAGAATTCAAACGTCATCTATCCATTCCTTGTTGTTTCTATTTCGGATGGAAAATCCCAGGGGGACTTCATATTTGGGTTTTTCGGACAACGGAAGCTTCTCGATGAAGAATTTCGACGGAAAGCAACGTGCTCGGGTGATTTCTGCTTCCGTCTGCACTTTATTCTATCCGCCCTCAGATCTAAAAAAACTACTGAGGCTACAGGGCTGCAAATTGGTATTTTGATCATCCACTCTCCAATAATGAATCATACCAAATTGCAGCCCTCTAGACTCAGTAGTTTTTATTTTAACTAAGGTTAAAGTTAGCCATGAATCATGCATCTGGCAGAGCTTTACGGCGCCATAGTAACGCACCCTCACTCTACCGCATCTGGTGGGCAACTGGAGAGCTGCCGATCACAGTTGATGATTCTATACAGCATTGTCCATTGTACAAATAACTCCATTGTGCCGACGTTTTTTCACTTGTTTTACAAAGCCACTGCCCAGGAAAATTTAACCACGACCCGTGGTGGCCTGGCGTATATCGTTGTCAGCCGAATAATCATGGCAAAATTTAACCTTAAATCAGGCAAAAACTGAGGCTAGAGGGCTGCAATTTGCTATGTTTGATGACTGGAGGGTGGATGACCCATATACCAATTTGCAGCCCTCTAGCCTCAGCAGTTTGTAAGATCTGGGTCGGACAGAAAAAAAGTGCGGAGGGACAGACAAAGCCGGCGCAATTGTTATCTTCCCAGAACAATAAAATCCGAGCCGGAAACAGCCGGATGATAAGCCATTTATAATTTGATTGTATTCGGGACAGGAACTCATTCGTTTTTGAGTAGGATAAATAAAAAGAGCGAAAGACTGTACCGAAAAATGACCTGACTATGATACGCGATCAAAGGCCCTTTGAAAAGTGAACAATACGCAGAGCTACAAAAAATTCTTTTGTCTTCGAGATCAAGTTTAAAAAAAAAAAAGAGAGAAAAATAATGGGTTAAATGTGATTACTTTTAATCAGCATATTTTCCATCATCAAAAGCGTCGGACATTTATTCAGAATAGTCGAGCGGGCTTAAAATAATTAGAATTCGAAAATGAAGGTGCCTCTGTCTGGTTCTCACAGCACCGCTCGAATTCTTTCGGAAGCCGAGGGCACTTTTCTTCAGTCCGTCCACATATCTTAAAAACTACTGAGGCCAGATGGTTGCAAATTGGTACGTTGATTTTCCACCTTCCAACCATCAAGCATACCAAATTGCAGCCCTCTAGCCTAACTAGTTTAAGATTTCATTTAAGGTTAAAGTAAGCCATAATAGTGCGTCTGGCAATACAATGATACAGGCCACCACACTTTTCCTTAAAAACCACCGAGGCTACAGTGCTGCAAATTGGTATATTGATATCCCACCATCCAACCATCAAACCCACCAAATTGCAGCTCTCTAGCCTGACTAGTTTAAGATTTTATTTAAGGTTAAAGTCAGCCATAATCGCGCGTCTGTCATTACAACAATACAGGCCACCACGGCCAGCAGGCTGAGAGTTTCATGAGGCAGCAGCAGCAGCAGCAGCGGCGGCTCATACAACATGATACCGAGACCGTCGAAAGTTAGATCTGTTTTCGGTGGTCTTGATTATACTACGTTGTTTATAATTGCTACCGTCCGCCCCAGGACAATACGTCCCATAACCGTATCTCTCCTCTATGGAGATATGACGCCCATTCGTCCCATCATCTCCAACTGCAATATAGCAATTTAGTCTTGGGAATAAATATAAACGCGATCGCTAGGGGTGCGTTCTGGGCCATAAATTGGGTCGGCCTGGCTCCCCATGACTGGGCATCCCATCCTTGCCCCTTATGCCTTGACCAATAAAGGATCTGGCCACTATCGGTAAAATAGATTTATGGGGGAAATCTCTGTGAATTTACCGGAATAGATTTTATTCACCCAGGGTGGGGTGAGCAGGCAGGGGAGGAGGAGGATGTGGTGGGGGTGGGGGAGTGGGGGGGGGATAAACAAGAAAAACCTTGAGGAGAACATTCTCAGAGTCATCAGAAAAATATGAGTGGGTTACGTGCTCGCCTACCGATTCGGCAGTCCCGAGTTCGATTCCCCGCTCTGCCAACGCGGAATCAGAGGAATGTATTTCTGGTGATTAGAAATTCAATTCTCGATATAATACTGTTCGGATCCCACAATAAGCTGTAGGTCCCGTTGCTAGGTAAGCAATTGGTTCCTGGCCACGTAAATAAATATCTAATCCTTCGGGCCAGTCCTAGGAGAGCGGTTATAACCAGCTCAGTGGTCTGGTTAAACTAAGATATACTTAACCTTGACCGAAAGTCGACCACCTTCGTGAATTTAACGTCGTGCTCATGGACGTGCAAAGGGGCATAAATAAATCTGCATATTATTATTATTATTATTATTATTATTTCAGTAGATGAAACCTATTCACACGGAACAAGCCCACCAAAGGGGCCACTGACTCGAAACTCAAGCTTCCAAAGAATGCTAGTTCCAACCTCCCAAAGACACCCCCAGCACTGCAGAAGTAACTGATCACGATACAGAGACTTTGTGATTTTACAATCGCCCTGGGGTGAGGCGTCGACCCGCGACAACCAAGTGGCATGCCACGACACTAGCCACCACGCCAGCGGACTTACGATCCGATGAAAATAGCTGCAGGTGATGCAAATTCCCACTAAATAAATAAAATAGTAAAAAATAGGATTTTGACGACATCCCATCCTTTAAACCAGAAAAAAATTCTTACAGCTCCGTAAACACAAGCGCTCGCTCAGGAACGACAACAATTCCAAGCCCCGAAATCATCAGGCACGATTCCCATTCCGAATAACTGTCGTGGCTCATTCCAGGCACCAAATGAAATATGCAAAACGATCGGTTCCGAAATTTCAACTCATTCCAACTCCTGCAACAAAATGGGAATTGGCAATAAACATCGCAGTCTTCACATAAACCCACATTGGGCATTTCCGCTGGAAATATGTCAGCTGTCATTACCATCAACATCATCGCCACAGAGGAACGTGAGAGAGAGAGAGAGAGAGAGAGAGAGAGAGAGAGAGAGAGATTCAAATTAATTCATTATAGAAGCTATTGTTTTTGTGTTTTTATTTTTCTGTTATGCATTTGGTCAACCGATCAGGGGGACTTTTAGAGAGAGAGAGAGAGAGAGAGAGAGAGAGAGAGAGAGAGAGAGAGAGAGAGAGAGTCACTCCCTCTCTCCCTCCCTGCGAACAATAAGGAAGAAGCGACTGAGGAGGTCAAACAAGAGACGAATGTCAAATGACTTGAGATGAAATGTGAGGTAATGCTGCAACACGAGCACACGACGTTTCCGGATTGTGGAGGTGACATGGTTGTGCCTGAGCACTGCTTGCTTAAAGAGAGAGAGAGAGAGAGAGAGAGAGAGAGAGAGAGAGAGAGAGAGAGAGAGAGAGAGTACATCTTGGAGAAAGAGAGTGAGTTACAAGGATTAGGATGTCTAAAAGACGTGGGTCCATCCTTAGAGGAGACATCGTGTGCTCACTTATCTCTATTAGGGGCAAGTTCCACTGTTCATTCAGTGTTCTAATGATCTTGACTAGCTAGAGAGAGAGAGAAAGAGAGAGAAAGAGAGAGACTCACTCACGAAAGGGAACATCTGGAGAGAGAGAGAGAGAGAGAGAGAGAGAGAGAGAGAGAGGAGAGAGAGTACTTCCCTGGTTCTAAGTCACTTCAAGTAAATTGAAGGAAGGCCGATCAATTAGGGAACATTGCCTGACCAGGGGGCTTCGCTTCGTACCCCCCCCACCCCCCCCCTTAAAGGCCTACCTAAACCTAGTAAGGAACGTAACCTAAGAGACCTTACCTTACAGACCTTACAGTCGTTCGGGTTTGCCCCCAGGTCCCTCAGTGTGAGGCAAACATTCTAATGTTCCTACCAGAGAGTTGCTAGTACATCTTCCGGTATATTTTGCATCTTCCAATCTTGGATGGTCTGGGATGCAGTTTAGATATTTGTCGAGCTTATTCTTAAACACATCTACGCTCACTCCTGATATATTCCTCAGATGAGCTGGCAACGCATTGAATAGACGCTGCATTATCGATGCTGGTACGTAGTGGAATAATGTCCTGTGTGGTTTCCTTATTTTTCCTGGTATAGTTTTGGGCACTATTAATCTACCTCTGCTTGCTCTTTCTGATATTTTAGTTCCATGATATTTTCTGTTATTCCTTCTATCTGTTTCTATGCCTGAATTATCATGTAGCGTTCTCTTCTCCTTTCTAGACTATATAATTTTAGGATTGTAGTCTTTCCCAGTAGTCAAGGTCCTTAACTTCTTCTATTCTAGCTGTAAAGGACCTTTGTACACTCTCTATTAGTGCAATATCCTTTTGATAGTGTGGGGTACCATATCATATTGCAATATTCAAGTGGACTACGCACATATGTTTTATAAAGCATAATCATGTGTTCAGCTTTTCTTGTTTTGAGTGCCGTAACAACATTCTCATTTTTGCTTTACATTTTGCCAAAAGAATTGCTATTGATCATTGCATAACATGTTCCTATTCATCATCACACCAAGGTCTTTACTGCGGCTTCCTTATTTGTTGATTGTCTCATTATTTAGGCCCCCTCCCCTATATGCATACAGCTTTTTCCTTCTCTGTCAGAGAGAGAGAGAGAGAGAGAGAGAGTCTAAAAACGTGACCCGTGGCAAAATTCAACCTTCGTTCCAATATTTGCCTCTCCATCACGATACCCAACGAAGCTTCCCAATCGTAAGATGACGCTTAAGGACCACGTAATGAAAACCCTACTTCAACTGCTGCCCGTTTCTGCTCTAATTGAGGACTTCTAAAGTCCTTGCAAGGGGCTTCGAAAACCGCCCGAGAGAGAGAGAGAGAGAGAGAGAGAGAGAGAGAGAGAGAGAGAGAGAGAGAGAGAGTGTTGAAGGTTTGAATTTTGAGTACAACTCCCATAATTACCGTTATGAGTCAATCACATCTATCTATATATCTATCTATCAATATATATATATATATGTGTGTGTGTGGTGTGTTGTGTGTGTGTAACAGAAGAGACGAAACATATCTGAAGTCTACCAAGAAAAATTGCTTAATACAAAGTTAAGTTTCTGGGTGACAAAGTTTTGAACCGTAAGTCTATGACTGTTTTTGAATATCAGGCAAAACGAACGATGACGCCAATGTAAACACCCCAGCTACGATCCTAACACGAAAATGTCGAATAATGGACGGGAAAAGACGAAGGAAGGAAGGAAGGAAGGAAGGAGATGATGATGATAATAATCACGAGGACTGGACGTCTGTCTAACACACCCCCGACCAGACCCTAGACTCGTGACGACACCAGACTCCTTTACGGTCTTTCGTCTTTTCCCCTTCTCCTTCGGCAATCACCAATCTGTAAAACGATGAGAGAAGCTGGTGGCTAAGGTAACTTCAGTCATAAAAGAGGAACCCCAGACAAATCGAACGCGTAATAATGAAAAGGGGAGGGGAGGGGGGGGGGGCAAGAGAGATCTGAAGTCGTGATGGGAGACAGCGTAAAAATCCTGGTTTTCCAGAACAGGTTTCATTTCCCAGAGGAACCGTGGGACGGATGAAACGATGACGGTTGCAACTGGATTGGGGGGGGGGGGGGGGGGGGGGGGGGTGGGGGGGGGGGGGGGGGGGGGGGGGGGGGGGGGGGGGGGGGGGGTGGGGGGGGGGGGGGGGGGGGTGGGGGGGGGGGGGGGGGGGGGGGGGGGGTGGTGGGGGGGGGGGGGGGGGGGGAGAAGGAGGCTGGAGACTAGTTCCCTAGGGAAAGGGAATAAGTCGTGGTCCACTCTCTGGGACGTGAGGGCGAGGGAGTTTGAGGAATCAGATTGTAAGAGAGAGAGAGAGAGAGAGCACTTGCAAATTTCGCCTACAAATCTTGCTGAACATGAAGTTTCTGGGTGAGACACACACATATTTACATACACACACACATATATGTTTGTGTGTTCGTATATGTATACACATATATACATACAGTTTTTGTGCCTCGACAATGTCTTATCAAAGGGAGGGACGAAAGTGCTCGGCTACGAATTTCTGCCAATTATTTTTCATGTGGTATTATGATTTGTGTTCATAAATATATATATATATACATTCCTTAATTTTACACTTCAACTTGTTTACCTGTCATAACTGGAAAAAAATCTACAGGGTATATAAATAATATAATGGGACACTTGCTTGACTACAGTAGTTCTTAATTGAAGGGGGGGGGGGGGGGGAATTTTTGCAGATTTAAGGGAGGAAATGTGACCACGATTGGCAGGTTCAAACTGGCTCTAGGACCACACAAAATGCAGTGTGCATGAGTCCGCACTACTACTGAGAGGTCACGCTGGGGCTTTCTCTGCACTAGACTGTGTGTTTGTGTTAGCATTTCGTTGCATATATTTTTTGGAATGGGACCACCTTTTGTTTTTGAGCCAAGGGGGAACCAATTTGGGTGAAAAAGGGGGTTAAGGGGGTTGAGAGTGTTTGGGTTTTATACCAAAAAAAAAGGGGCTTGGTGGGAAAAAACCACTGTGTGCGGCTACACCTGTACCAAATATGTTATTCCAGAAATGATTGCTTTGAAGACATGAATACTGGGTGCTTGAGGCAGCTTGTCAAGACAAGCTCCTGTATCCTTATAAAAATAAACAAACAAACACACAGACTCATATGAATACTGGGTGCTTGAAGCAACCTGTAAGAGACAAGCTCCTGTATTCTCATACAAACAAACAAACACACACACTTAAGCACACGTGGAAAAGGCATCCTGTCAACAATATACATACATAACATCTAACACACTCAGCTGGAGTGTCTTAGTCTTGTTAAAGGTAAGTGGCTATGCTAGACGACATGTAAGCCCTCGACAGATTAATGAGAGAGAGAGAGAGAGAGAGAGAGAGAGAGAGAGAGAGAGAGAGAGAGAGAGAATCTTCAGTAGAATTATTAACCATGTATACCAAATATTGGAAGACCAAAATTAATGGCACTCTCATGCAGTGATTTCTGATACGTTATTTCACCAACATTTTTCCCTAAGGCATTTAATCTCATCGTCATTTATTCAATTCAGCGTTGCATGTGTTATCTCACTACTATGTAATTGTAAAAGTATTTTCAGAGCCTAAATTTAGATTTAAGCTCTGTAAATATTTTTTACAAATACACTTCGTCATTCTAAACAATTGTATATTGCTGTGGATCCTTCTATTGATAACTAAGGAACACGATATGGCGTTATTATATTTTGTATAATAAATATATATATATACACACACATCTTTTCCATTCCTTGTTAATGTAATACAATATTTTTTCTGCCCGTTGTAACTTCAATTAAATTCTACCATTCTATCCAATTAATATGCAAACTTACTTTACTTTTCAATTACTGTACAACAATTTATGACATTCAAACGTCCAAAGTTTATCATCGTATCCCGTATCAAAATACAATAACCAATTAAGTGTTTCAAAAATGGCAAGTTACGTAATTAACAGTGTTACGAGTTTAGGAGTTTTATTTTTTTTCTGAGGTGTATTAATTTTTCCTGCATTTTTTCTTAAATATATTAAAAAATAAAAAAATGCTTTTATCTTTCTGAGGTAGATTGTTAAGCATATTTTTCTGAAGTAAATTTTTTAAAAAGCAGCAGGTGTCATTCCATAATTCTTTCTGAGGTCAGTTATTAATATATTTACATTTTTCTGAGGTCAAATATTTTCTAAAGCACCAGGCGTCTTTAACATAATTCTTTCTGTAGTTATTTATTAATTGTTTTGCATTTTTCTGAGGTAAATTTATTTCAAGCACCAGGTGTCTTTGCAATTTTTTTCTGAGGTAAATTATTAATTATTTGCATTTTTTCTGTGGTACATTATTTTCTTTAAAAGCACCAGGTGTCTTTCCATAATTTTTTTTCTGAGGTAAATTATTTTCTTTAAAAGCACCATGTGTCTTTCCATAATTCTTTTCTGAGGTCAATCAATATATTTTTTTTTTTTCGCATTTTTATCTGAGTAAATATTTTTTTTTTCTTTTTTAAAAAGCAAGCAACGTGGTCTTTTCCATAATTTTTTATTTCTGAGGGTAATGGAATATATTTTTTTTTTTTATTTTTTTTTTCATTTTTCTGAGGTCAAATATTTTTTAAAGCACCAAATGTCTTTCCATAATTTTTTTCTGAGGTCAACTAATACATTTTAATTTTTTTGCATTTTTCTGAGGTAAATACTTTTTTTTAAAGCACCATGTGTCTTTCCATAATTCTTTTCTGAGGTCAATCAATATATTTTTATCTTTTTGCATTTTTCTGAGGTAAATACTTTTTTAAAAGCAGCACGTGTCTTTCCATAATTTTATTTCTGAGGTAAATGAATATTTTTTATTTTTTTTTTTGCATTTTTCTGAGGTCAAATATTTTTTAAAGCACCAGGTGTCTTTCCATAAATCTTTTCTGAGGTCAATCAATACATTTTCATTTTTTTTTGCATTTTTCTGAGGTAAATACTTTTTTAAAAGCACCAGGTGTCTTTCCATAATTCTTTTCTGAGGTCAATCAATTATATATATAATATATATATATATATATATAATATATATATATATATATATATATATATATTTTATTTTTTTTTGCATTTTTCTGAGGTAAATACTTTTTTAAAAGCAGCAGGTGTCTTTCCATAATTTTTTGTCTGAGGTCAGTTATTAATGCGTTTGCCTTTTTCTGAGGTCAAATATTTTTTAACGCACCAGGCGTCTTCCCATAATTTTATTTCTGTAAATGAATATAACTCCCAGTGTCTTCCACAAGTGGAGGAGATTTTTAGCCGAAAAGTGTTGAAAAACTGAGTCAAATAATTTTCTTAAAGGAACAGAGTATCCTTCGGGACTTCCCACAGGTAAAAGTTCAAAATTGGTCAAAGATATGGCCTGACATCATTCCAGAAATCAAGTTAAATAAGGTGAATCTTTGAGAAAACAACTGAACTTACCACCGCCCGTCCACAGCATAAACTGACGATCTGTGATTTAAAAGAAGGGTGGTTTGTGAGGGTTGGGGGGTGGCAGTATGGGAGATGCATTTTTAAGTTAAATCTCTGAATGAAAAAAAAGTAGGGGGGATTTGTCTATCCTTTGGAAAACTAAATTTTTTAAAGGGAAAAGAAACAAGGGTGGGTGGGGGGAATCCAACTTGCAGTTAAATTTGTTTATGCATATAAAAATAAAATTTGTCTTGCCTTCGCAAAACACGAATTTTTTTTAAAGGGAAAATAAAAAAAAGTGTGTGGGGGCTGGGAAGGGGAGGGGGCAATAAATCTTTCATTAAATTTCTGACTGTAATAAAAAAAACCTATAATTTTATAAGGGAAAAGAAAGAAAAAAAAAGGTGTAGGAGGTGGGGCAGGGGTAAGGGGCAAAGCATCTTTCATTATTTTTCCGAATGACAAAAAATAAATAAATAAATAATATAAGTAAATAAATAAATAAATAAATAAAAAAACAGTACTTTCCTTTCCTTCGAAAAACACGAATCGTTGAGGGGGCGAATGAGAACAGGACATACAACCAATCCACAGAGAGAGAGAGAGAGAGAGAGAGAGAGAGAGAGAGAGAGAGACCTTCCAAAAACCTTACCATGGGTTCGTCCGAGTTCTTCTGGAACTGGACGAGGCGGACGCGGGTGATATTCTCCATGTCCACGTCGCCGTTGGCGGGGTCGACCTCGTCCCCGCCGTTGAGGTAGGGCAGCAGGGGAGGCGGCGTCACGCGGATGGCCTCGTCGCCGTAGACTTCGTGGGCCACCACATCATGCGCCTGCAGCAGTGCCTGCAGGAGGGGGGCAGAAGCGAGGGACGCGGCCGTTAGTTACAACTACCTTCACTGTTATATCACACAACAACAACACAACAACAACTATGATTAAATGATTTCTATGCAAAAAATATATATATATAAATAAATAAGTCATGGGGATTCGATTGCTGCAAAGGATAAGGATAAAGGATAATGAATGGGAATTCAATTGCTGCAAATGATCTGGGTAAAGGATACTCAATGAGAATTCGGTTGCTGCAAAGGATACTCAATGGGAATTTGATTGCTGCAAAGGATACTCAATGGGAATTTGATTGCTGCAAAGGATACTCAATGGGAATTTGATTGCTGCAAAGGATACTCAATGGGAATTTGATTGCTGCAAAGGATACTCAATGGGAATTCGATTGCTGCAAAGGATAATGAATGGGAATTCAATTGCTGCAAATGATCTGGGTAAAGGATACTCAATGAGAATTCGGTTGCTGCAAAGGATACTTTTTTAATGGGAATTCAATTGCTGCAAGGCATAAACTCAATGGGGGAAATTTCGATTGCGGCAAAAGGGGGATTTAAACTCAAGGGATTCCCCAATTGCTGCAAAAGGATACTCAATGGGAATTTGAATTGCTGCCAAAGGTACTCATGGGAAATTTTCAAATTGCTGCAAGGATAAGGGAATTTGAATTCAAATTGCTGCAAAGGATACTCAATGGGAATTTAATTTGCGGCAAAGGGAATACTCAATGAAAATTTCGATTGCTTATGGCAAAGGATACTTCAATGGGAATTTTGATTGCTTCAAAAGATTTTAACTCCAAATGGGGATGATTGCTGGCAAAGGATACTCCAATGGGTAATTTGATTGCTGCACGGATACTCAATGAATTTGAAAATTGCTTGCAAAGGATCACTCAATGGGAATTGATTTGCTGCAAAGGATACTCAATGGGAATTTGATTGCTGCAAAGGATACTCAAAGAATTTGATTGCTGCAAAGGATACTCAATGGGAATTTGATTGCTGCAAAGGATAAGGATAAAGGATACTCAATGGGATTTCGATTGCTGCCAAAGGATACTAAATGGGAATTCGATTGCTGCACTGGATAAGGATAAACGAGACTTAATGGGAATTGAACTGCTGCAAAGGATAAGGATAAAGGGCACTAAGATTTAAAAAATCCAGTGAAAAAACTATTAATGGGAATTCAACAACTTCAAAAAATTAATTAGAATGATGATGTTAATGGCAAAAATCTTATATTACCACTCCTACTGATGCAAAAAATGAGGACGATAGGATTATAATATTTTTGAAAAAACAATAAAAAATTATGTTAACACAAATGACAGATAGGTTAAAAAGGCTTAAAAGATAACTATAAAAACTAAAATAAAAATGATGTTAACATAAATGATGGAACAAGTTAAAAATGATTAAGATACATCTATAATAATAAAAATAAAAATTATTTCAACACAAATGATAGCTAGGTTAAACAGGATTAAGAGATATCTATAAAAACTAAGATACAAATAATTTTAATACAAATGATAGATAGGTTAAAAAGGCTTAAGAGATCTCTATAAAAAAAATAAAAAAAGATTTTAACACAAATGGTATAAGTTAAGAAGATTTAAGAGATATCTATAAAAACTAGAATAAAAATGATTTTAAACCAAACACAAATGGGATAGATAAGTTAAGAAGGTTTAAGAGATATCTATAAACACTAAAATAAAAATGACTAACACAAATGATAGACAGGTTAAAAAGGACTGAGAGATATCTATAAAAACTAAAATAAAAATGATTTTAACAAAATGATAGATAGGTTAATGAGGACTAAGAAGCATCTATAAAAAATAAAATAAAATTATTTTAAAACACGAAATGATAAAACTATAAAACCAAAATGTATAAATTCAGTATGCGAGAAATAAAAAAATATAAAAGGATAAAAATAAGAATGTTCAGGTCAGGGACGGATCCTATGTAACATGACAATATGGTTATGCAAAGCAAATGAATGTGTTAATAATCAAATATACCACAAAAAATAATACAAGAAAATCATGCGTATTACAGATTATATATGAACGTGAAAAATTAAGTTATCATTGTTAATTCCGAGATAAAATGATCGGTAACAGAAAGGATTCAACCATAAGCTTTCAGATTAAATGAAGGAAGGTAAACTGTTCTTCTTACTTACTTATACATACATACTATACATACATATATATATACATATATATGTGTATATATGTATATATATATGTATATATATATATATATATATATATCTATATATATATATATATATGTATGTATACTTATGTAGGTATATATAAATATAAATATGTATATATATATATATATACATATATATATATATATATATATATATATATATATATATTATATATATATATAGTATATATACATATAGCTGACAAGAAAGAAAAGACTATCCATAAGGTCGTGGGTTTAAAAAAAAAACCACCTCAAGTGAGGAGAAGAGAGGAGAGGGAGAGAACCCGAGGGGAGGACGGCGGGAGGGAGAGAGATGAGAAAGGGGAACAAAGGAGAGAAAGGAGGAAAGGAGGAGGAGGAAGGAGAGAAATTAGGCCACTTAAAAAAAGGTTGTTGTCGAATCCTTTTGCAATGAAGATGGACAGACGAGAATTAGGAGACTCAAAAAGAGTCTGCCAGAGGGAAAAAAAAGCCAGGTACCAGATTTAATTTCCAACGAGAGAGAGAGAGAGAGAGAGAGAGAGAGAGAGAGAGAGAGAGAGAGAGAGAGAAGTACTTCAAAGTGGTCCAGGTTTGTTCTTGTTAAAGGATTAAAGGAATACTTGACTCCATAAAGCACTACTGGAATCCTCGTGTGAACAGTATCCTTCAATACGAGAAATTAATTTGACATGACTGGTCTACACAGACGCAATCAATATGAAAGGTATAATTATTAATGTGACTATGTACATGAACAGAGTCAATACGTGCCAATCAAAGAATAATACCTTACTAACGTAACTATGTACATGAACAGAGCCAATACGTGCCAATCAAAGAACAGAGATAAAAACACTAACAAATAATGCCACATTTTCTTCATTCTATCAATTCTTGTTTTCTGTTTAAATATATTTTGAATCTATGAAAAAATGGCAAATCTTTTGCACTGCTTTCCACTGCAAAGACTTGCTTGCTCCCAATTCGTAGGGCGTTTTATTATTTGGAAATGTTCTAAACACAGATAAACCTTGGAAAAAATATATAAAAAAACATGCAAATAAGGCTTCTGGTAGAGACGTTTCCATCTCACGGTACATTCCGTTAAGCCTATTATGCTAAGTAGTAATGTAATCTAAAGTTATGTCTGTCATCTGAAGTTATGATGACTCTCCAGATTTCCAACCCAACTTAACATTTGGACCAGGAGACGCGATGCCATTGGATAATGTGATATATATCGCACTAGATTCTTCGAGTAAAATTGTGTGCGTGAATCAGTTTGAAACTCGATATAGAGAAGTTTTCTGGGGGGGGTAAGATGAAATACGTCATAGTTCGTCAATGGTCAGGTCATCACCTCCAAATAGTGAAGTATGTGGGCTGCACTCTGCCTACCACCGTCAAATGTTTGCGTATAAGTATATCTTAGTTTAACCAGACCACTGAGCTGATTAACAGCTTTCCTAGGGCTGGCCCGAAGGATTTAGATATTATTTACGTGGCTAGGAACCAATTGGTTACCTAGCAACGGGACCTACAGCTTATTGTGGGATCCGAACCACATTATATCCAGAAATGAATTTCTCTATCACATGTTTGTGCATAATATATATATATATATATATATTATATATATATATATATATATATTATATATATATATATATATACATACACCATATACATATATAATATACATACATACATACATACATACATACATACTATTCCGAAGATGAACCTTATTCATACGGAACAAGCCCACCAAAGAGGCCACTGACTTGAATAAATTCAAGCTTCCAAAGAACATGACGTTCATTTGAAAGGAGTAAAAGAAGGGAATGGGGAAATACAGATACATATAATCTTCACAGGAGGAATTACTGTTACAAAGGGAAAATTATTTCATCAAAAAGGAGAAAATCTCTTTCGTCGAAATATAGGACCGACAGATCTGAAGCCGCACAAAAGCGCAGCGCAGGCAAACACAAAAACAGCCCGCCAGCCAGTCATAGGTCGCTAATTGATCGGCAGCTTTAGACGGAATTCCATCGGGGAAAAACGCTAAAAACACCCAATTAGTAACGCGCTAATTGGAGGGCGAGGACTGAAGGAAGCTGCGAAATCAATTTCTCTTCGGTAGGACTCTCTCTCTCTCTCTCTCTCTCTCTCTCTCTCTCTCTCTCTCTCTCTCTCTCTCCTGGAAACACCAAGAATGCCAATGCCAACGATGACTTCTTGGTCTTTCCAGGATAGAGCTCTGAAACACCAAGAATGCCAAGGGCGACTTCTTGGTGTTTCCAGGAGAGAGTCCAGGAAACACCAAGAATACCAAGAACGACTTCTTGGTGCTAAAGGACAGAGCTCTGGAAACACCAAGAATGCCAAGGGCGACTTCTTGGTGTTTCCAGGAAAGAGTCCAGGAAACACCAAGAATGCCAAGAACGACTTCTTGGTGTTTCCAGTACACCAAGAATGCTAAGGGCGACTTCTTGGTGCTTCCAGGATAGAGCTCTGGAAACACCAAGAATGCCAAGGGCGATTTCTTGGTGTTTCCAGAAGACGGTCCTGGAAACACCAAGTATGCCAAGGGGGACTTCTTGCTGTTTCCAGAACAGAGTCCTGGAAACACCAAGAATGCCAATGACGAATTCTTGGGGTTTCCAGGAGAGAGTTCTGGAAACACCAAGAATGCCAATGACGCCTTCTTGGTCTTTACAGGATAGAGCTCTGGAAACACCAAGTCTGCCAAGAACGACTTCTTGGTGTTTCCAGGAGAGAGTCCTGGAAACACCAAGAATGCCAAAAGCGATTTCTTGGTGTTTCCAAGAGAGAGTTCTGGAAACACCGAGAATGCCAAGAACGACTTCTTGGTGTTTCCAGGAGAGAGTCCTGTTCCAGGAGAGTTCCGGAAACACCAAGAATGCCAAGGGTGGATGATCAACATACCGATCTGCAGCCCTCTAGTTTCAGTAGGTTTTAAGATCTGAGGGCAGACAGGAAAAGTGTGGATGGACAGACTAAGCCATCTGAAGAGTTTTCTTTAACAGAAAAGTAAACTAAGTGCATCGGACAGACAAAGCCATCGCAATAGTTTTCCTTTACAGAAAGCTAAAAGTATATATTTTCTTGGACAACTAATGATCTTTGGTTTAAAAAATGCCCTTTATTTTTGGGGGGATTCCTGATCGTCGTTGGTTAACAGGTTACCTATTTTTATTGAATACCTGATGGTCTTGGGTTAAAAAAAAAAAAAAAAAAAAAAAAAAAAGTTAGCCTTTTTTTTTTTTTTTTTTTTTTTCCTTTGGAGATCTGATGGCCATGATTAAAAATGACTCATCCTCTCTCTCTTGGATTCTGGATTCTTCGTGGCCAAACCTAATAAGACTGTGGCCCAACAGTCCATGAATACAGACATTTTTGGCCACTTGGCGGCCATGGACAAGAATTTGGCTGTAAAGCCAAACAATAAAATCTCTGGAGGTTCGGGATTTGGGTAAAAGAACTGAATGTTAAAACTACTGAAGGAGATGAAGATCCTCACATAATTTTTTTAAAGCAGTTGGCTTCACTCCAATATAGGGCGAGGATGACAAAAGCGTTTGGAGACCAAAAGAGGCCGTTCAAACTTGGATTAACACATTCAAGAAGTGGCGGTGTGTCTCCTAGTTGGGTAATGTAGAAGAAACTGAACCAAATGACTGAATTTTATTTGAAATTTATACGGTCACAACACACACACACACACAACACACACACATATACATATATAATATATATATATATATATATATATATATATATATATATATATATTTTAATATATTATATATATATCTATATCTGTACACACTCAGATTTTCCATCAACCGCAAAATACGAAACCGCTTTGACGAAGCATATTCTATATAAATGAGAAAGTAAAAAGAAAAAAGGGGAAATATAAAATCTTAAAAGCAAAATAGAGAAGTGAACATTTCGAAAAACAAAACCCACACATTATATTAAAAAACCCTCAGAAACTTACCGTTCATTATTTTCTTGCCTATGTCTCACAAGACATACATTCCACCATGCAATAACCATGAGAATTCTCAAAGTCTCATGAGACTTTGTGCATGCTTCAACATTTCAAAGAAGGCTCATAAAAAATGCTTTCCCAAATGCTACGACGTGTAAGTAAGTCCTAATACCTCATGCTTTCTCACATGCTAAGTATATTTCGACAGTCAAACAGGGCATGCTCTATCATATTGCAAGAAGAAAGTGTGTGGACATGCTCGAAAATGGCATAACTCATATGACATGCTTTCCAACATCTACAACATCCAATGTTGTTTATTTCATTTCCTCGGAAACATCATGGAATATAAGCTAGAATATAAGTCACGTATATCAGCGTCATTATTCTAATGCCATGTCTTCAAACGATTAAACAAGGTTCATAAAACTATAAGCGCATCTGTCTAAGATAGTGACACCCCCCCCCCCCCCCCACCAGCATTACTATACATTGTAAAGAAAAACCGGCGCGTTTTATTTTAACGTGTTTATTGACCAGATCGAAGGGAAAACTATGTCAGTCAGTGGTCTGTTTCAAAATCGGACACACACGAGAAGAGAGCGTTAAAGCAGTTTCTCCTCTTGATATTCGGCGCGCGACGACGCCAAATGAATCTGTCAAAGGCACAGCTGACAGGAGGTAATGAAACATCGCTGCAAGATCTGCAGCAGGAGGAGGAGGAGGAGGAGGAAGAAAGAGGGGGAAGGGCTAGAGGAAGGAATAGGAGGAGGAGGAGGAGGAAGGAGGAGGAAGATAAAGAAGAGAAGGAGGAGGAGGAGGAGGAAGAAGACGAGGAGGAGGAAGAGGAGGAGGAGGAGTAGGAAGAAGAGGAGGAGGAGGAGGAGTAGGAAGAAGACGAGGAGGAGGAAGAGGAGGAGGAGTAGGAAGAAGAAGAAAAGAAAGGAGGAGGAGTAGGTAGAGAAGGAAGGAGGAGGAGGAGGAAGGAGGAGGATGAGGGGGTAAGAAGAAGGAAGAAGAAAAAGAAGAAGAAGGAGGAGGGGAGGGAGGAGGAGGAGGAAAAGAACAAGAAGAAGAAGAGGAGGAGGAGGGAGGGAACGAACATGTTACGAGAGAAGTAATAAAAATGAGAGAGAACGCACTGGCATGAGAATAGTTAAGTAACTGGAATAAACGTAGCTTTGTAAAAAATGTATTTATTAGGTGAGTGATCTTTACGTGGCAAGAAATTAAATGCAATCAAACCGCTCCACATTTTCTATTTTTTCAACTAAAGAAGAACACACACACACACACAGAGAGAGAGAGAGAGAGAGAGAGAGAGAGAGAGAGAGAGAGAGAGAGAGAGAGAGAGGGCGCTCGCAAAAGTCTTGAAACAAAATTCATAAATGCACTTCATGAACTCCGCCCATTGCATTACACGGTGATTCCTTTCCCGTCCAAGTACTTCGTCCAACAACAGAAAAAAGAAAAGACGGGAAAAATCGTAAATGAACGTGGGGATGGAATCCGGCAGAGTTTTCAAAATCCATTTACAAAAGGGGTTTTTACAAACACAAAAGATCAGTGACAAACAAACGAAAATAGGGGCTAAGCATTCAACTAAAAAAAAAGGGGGGGGGGGGAGGGTTTGAGAGAGGGTAAGCAGCTTCATGCGAGAGAGAGGGAGGGGAGGCTGCTTACAATATGAAAGAAAAATGAGAGAGAGAGAGAGAGAGAGAGAGAGAGAGAGAAGAAAACGGACAGATAGATTTACAGTCCAACTAACCTTAGCCGTGCTTGACTGTCTGTCTGTCTGTCTGTCTGACCCATCCCCCGCTACCGCTCTCTCCAGAGGCGAGACCATTAACCAATCAGCAGTAATGGACCCAACTGCCAAATTGCACGACCCCTTTAACAAGGGGGGTGGGGGAGGGGGCAATATACCATAACTTCATATCAGTGCCCGAGTAATACTGAATACACTGCTCTATTATGACGTGGCCCGAACGGCCTATGCTAATTAAATGCAAATTGGCTGGCCGTGGCACCATGACGCGATGCCTCGATGCCCTCGTCGTCAAGGGAGGGTATGATGCCCCCCGTCTCGTACCCGATAGCCTGAATCGGTTCCCACCTTAGCGGTAGGGGAGAATTGGGTTTCGAACCCATGAGCGAGAAGGAGGGTTGGTGATTTTTTTCTAGTCTTTAATTACATAAATAACTTATCCGAATTTTACAGGGAAGAAAATAATAGTAGAGAAACGATATTCCGTAAAATAGGCAAAAGAATTGACACATACATAATAGTATCTATTATATACTATATACTATATATATATATATATATATATATATATATTATATTATATATATAATATTATAATATATATTATAATATTATATCATATATATATATATATATATATATATATATAATTCCTATATATATATATATATATATATTCCGCCCATCACCAACACCAAACAACACGTTGAGTACTGTCCGTGATTACGGCTGGAATCATAAACTATCCAAGAAACGAACGATTCCAACAAATTACAAGGAGTCACAAGGATTAGGATGTCTCAAAGACTTGTTATAGTCCATCCTTAAGAGGAGACATCGTGCGCTCGCTTATCTCTAGGAGCAGGTTTTACTGTTCATTCAGTGTCCTAATGATTTTGTCTAGCTAGAGAGAGAGAGAGAGAGAGAGAGAGAGAGAGAGAGAGAGAGAGTTATAAGGATCAGGATGTCTCAAAGACTTGTTATATTCCATCCTTAAGAGGAGACATCGTGTGGTCACATATCTGTAGGAGCAGATTTTAATGTGCATTCAAAGTGTCCTAATGTCCGTTCTCCTTTTCCATCAAATACGAGAGAGAGAGAGAGAGAGATAAAAGACATCGTCTCTTCCAGATATCCTCCAGAAATTTCATTATTTAACGATACGCTCCTGTCGCTACTAAGAGGATAGGTCTAATAGCGCTATCATCTCTCTCTCTCTCTCTCTCTCTCTCTCAATAACAAAAAGTTCTGAATCTTCGCCCGTTCTCGGTTCTCCTTTGAAGAAAGAAGCCGATTCAATTAAGAGAGAGAGAGAGAGAGAATAAGCCTATAACTTCCCTAACAATAGGACCCCCTAATTCCATTTAAAAATAAAAAAAAATCAAAAATTGTGAAAAAGTAGAGTAAGGGCGATAGAGAGAGAGAGAGAGAGGAGACGAGATTTTTGAGATGCAGAGAGAGAGAGAGAGAGAGAGAGACTTATTTTTTCTTCACAGCCAAACTGAGGACATCGCATCTCTCATAAACCTTTGATTCTCAGTACAAGAAAATTCCATTTGGCCTCTTGCTCCAGAAACGGCTCCAGGATTTCTCAGGCTCCACTTCACAGGTGGAGGAGTTGAGAAATGCACGTGCGCACGCGTAAGCACGCCGAAGAATTGTAAACTTAATTTTGGGAATCGTTAAATTAACTATTTTTTAATTTCCTGTTAAGGAAAACTATTGAGATGTTTTTTTTTCTCTCCGCCCTCAGATATTAAAAACTGCTGAGGCTAGAGTGTTGAAAATTTGTATGTTGATAATCCACCCTCCAATCATCAAACATACCAAATAGCAGCCCTCTAGCTTCAGTAGTTGTGATTTTATTTATGGTTAAAGATAACCATAATCATGCGTCAGGCAGCGATGTAAGATAGGCCACCAACGGGCGTTGGCAGAAGTTTCGCGGGACGCGGCTCATACAGCATTAGTATACCGAGACAACCGAGAGATAGATCTATTTTCGGTGGCCTTGATTGAACGCTGTACAGAATAGTAGATTCTTCGAATAATTTTCTATTATTTTTTTCAAATTATAACCTATCATTTATTCCTTCTTTTCCTAACGTCTGTCCACGATTCAAGGACTTCAAGAGCACTTCTCACTGCCTGGTTGTCAACATGGCTTGAAAGCCAAGGCAAAATGTATCGTCACTTCTGTAATATCATTAGCCTACCATGGCAGAACATAGCTAGCTAGAAAGGAAATGTGTTTTTATACAGAGGAAACATGGTTTTTGCGATACTTCTATTACTGTCGATTTGTATAAAAAGGTGGAGCATATCCACGAAGAAGAGTGTCTAGATATCACAGTACTGTCGTGAGGTGTACTGACGGCACTACCCCTTTACGGACATGATCATCAAGAGGTTAGTTAAGGACTGAGAAAACTGGCTCAGTCGATAAGAAAATGCTTTTCGGTTAAGCCATAAAACGAAAAGTTCCGGTAAGAGGTCGTTAACACACAGGCAACGATGACAAGTCATAGGAGAACTGGCCATGAAACTAATAGTGCATCAACAGTGCATTAAACGCGTCAATAACACAAGTCGGCAAGTGATCGAACACATAGTGGTTAGTGTCGTGGTATGACCCATGAAAACTCTCAACCGGCCATGGTGGCCTGTGTTGTTGCAGTGTCAAACGCACTATCTCACCAATCGTAAAACCTAACAAATAGCCAAATAGCCATCTCTGATATGTTTTCTTTTCTTTCGGATAAAAGCTGGATCACTGAAATCATCCAAGCAAAAACCAGCTTAGTGAGAGATACGATGGCCATGAGATCATGGGACCTCATCATCCAACAGAGAGGAGAAGCTAAGCAGCAACAAGCAAAGGAAGTCCACAAGGCAACAAATTGCTTACAATCGACGAGCCGAAATGCATGCGGATGCAGAGAGCAATTCCCCCTCAACGAAAGACATGTCGCGGTTCAGACAAGGATGTTTGGAGGGCGGAGGGAGGAGTGTGCAACACAGTAGCAAGTAGAGAGAGAGAGAGAGAGAGAGAGAGAGAGAGAGAGGATCTGAAAGCCCTTGTGTAATGGTCTGCCTCATTGTTGGGAATCCATCCAGTCAGCAATTCAACGGTGGGTTCCTCCCCCCTCAGACCTCATCACCCGAGAGATCCTCTTCAAACACAAGATATCATTTCCTTTTTTTACCTACGTTATTTTTGTCCGGTCGTGAGGTCTGGCCCCTCCCTCATCATCCCTCCCTACCTACCTAAACCAACCCCCTAATTCCCCCTCCCCCTCCCCCTCCCAATCCTCAAGCCATTTTACCCAATGCCACACAGACAATATCAGGTGGAATTTGCACTCTGGAATCGAGAGAGAAAAAGCTTAATGATACAGAATAGTCGACAGGATAAAATCGAAGATATTGAATTCAGTCGAAAGGCCAAGTGCTGGGACCTACGAGGACATTCGACGCAGAAAGGGAAACTGAGAGTAAGAGGTTTGGAAGGTGTAACAGGAGGAAAACCTCACAGCAGTTGCATAATTAATTGTTAAAAGGGTGGAAAGTAAGATGAAAGAAAGAAAATATGAAAGGAGGTACAGTAAAAGGAATGAAAGGGGTTGCAGCTATGAGGGGGGCCGAAGTCACGCTGCAAAGGACTTAAAGTAATGCCTACAGTGCAACCGCATGAGGTGCGCACAGACGGGAGAGGAGAAAGAGGGGGGTGATAGTAGTTTTAGAAACTTAATCAATCGCCTTCTTACTATTCCCTAAATATCGTAAATTGGTTCATTAACGATGTCCAATTTGTAGAGTGATGACGAGCCTTCTAACTGACCTAATTAAAATGTCAGTCATAGCTCGACTGCTCCCCAATAATAATAATAATAATAATAACAACGAATCAGTACTGCATCAACTCGCATTATTGCCTACTAAGAGAAAGTCTCTATCGAGCGGTAATTTTCCATGTGTAATATATACATACATATATATATATATATATATATATATATATATCTATATATATATATATATATATATCCGTCATTCATATATATAAATGTCCTCTAATATCTAATTCGCTCTATCCTCGGAATTCAAACATTTTCTTTATATATGTTAACCGAATTATTATATCGACTAACAAATTCCCCATTGGTTGGTTAACGTTATATGAAAATGTATTCATTCCAAGGAAGAGCGAATTAGATATTAAAAGACATTTGTAGATTATTGCGTGTGGTTGTGTATATATATAATATATATATATATTATATATATATATATATAATAGCGTGCATTACTTAGAAACCCCCTTTCACTCCTTTTACTGTGCTTCCGTTCATATTCGCTTTCTTCCATCTCGCTTGCCACCCTTTCCTAACCATTGTTTCATAGTGCAACTGAGGTTTTCCTCCTGTTACACCTTTCAAACCTTTCTACTTCTACTCTCAATTTTCCGTTTCAGCACTGAATGACTTCATAGGTCCCAGCGTTTGGCATTTTGCCGAAAATCTATAGCCCACTCCTTGACGTCTTGTAAAGGAAATCTGAAAATCAATGCCAAGATAAAAGCAGAAGTTGACGAAATAGAACTCTAAGTAAACGCTGGGGTAAAGGTTACGGAAATAATAATAATAATAATAATAATAATAATAATAATAATGATAATACAATAATAAATGATATTCAATACCCAGAGGCTTAAACTCCTAATCAGAAACCTCACCAAAAAAACTTGGGAATGACCTACTTCAAAGGGACCGACTAAAAAAAAATAAAAATAAAAAAAATAAATAAATAAAAAAAAACTTTTTCAACATAAATACGACGAAGTTTAAAAGTAGCTGGAACCATCAAAGAAACGTTTTGAATTCCTCTCATAAAAAAAGGACTAAAACTCCTCAGGACGAAAAAGGTGATCTCTCCAAGTTTGAAAGCCAAGATAATAATAAAATGAACGAAAGAGAATCCTTTTTCGTTATAATGCTGAAGTAGTAGTATACGTAGAGAGGTCTCTGCCCCGGTACTGTCCAAAGAAATGAAACGAAAGATACGATAGCCCCAAAGAACCCTTTTTCTTGTTTTGCTTTATTTCTGCCCTCGAAGAGAAGGCGAGAGGAATTACGAAAAAAAAAATTAATAAAAAACAAACATGCAATTCTTCCATGCATATTTATCTCTGGTTGGTGTCGCTTTCGAAAAATTGAAAGAAGAATGTCGGCAAATAGAAAGGAAAAGATGCTCGAGAGGATATAGTGGGATTTTAAATTTGTACTGAGAGAGAGAGAGAGAGAGAGAGAGAGAGAGAGAGAGAGAGAGAGATGTAGAATTTAAAATGTGCGTACGAGAGAGAGAGAGAGAGAGAGAGAGAGAGAGAGAGAGAGAGAGAATAGTAGAATTTAAAATGTGCGTACGAGAGAGATAGAGAGAGAGTAAGATTTAAAATGAGAGAGAGAGAGAGAGAGAGAGAGTGGAGAGAGAGGAGGAGAGAGTGAGAATAGTAGAGGAGAGAGAGTAAGATTTAAAATGTGCATGAGAGAGAGAGTAATATTTAAAATGTGCGTGAGAGAGAGAGAGAGAGAGAGAGAGAGAGGAGAGAGAGATAGAGAGAGAGAGAGAGAGAGAGAGAGAGAGAGAGAGAGAGAATTATAATTGAAACTTTAAACCTAAAAGCAATGACTCTTCACTCTTCTCCAAAAACAACGAAATAAACTTATTCAGGCGAATGCGAAAAGTATTACACGGGACAACAGGCACGAAATCTCATATGATCTAAAAAAGGAACTCCATTTGGTCATCGGCTCAGCTGAGCAGACTTTAGGAATATCATTTACGTCGGGGTTGTAACAATGAAAAAGTTAGAAAATACGCCGAAGTTTCTCCGGCCCTATCGAGTTTTCTGTAAAGCGTAATATGTGGACTGAAACTCTCAGCTACGACCGGGGAGCGCTCGCTCCGTTGCTCCCCAGATGCGATTAAGGGAAGGTCCGTCAGCGACGGCTCCTGAATTGAAATCGTATAAAAACTGCTGAGGCTAGATGGCTGCAAATTGGTATGTTTGATGATTGGAGGGTGGATGATCGACATACCAATTTAAAACCCTCTAGCCCCGTCTTCCTTTATAGAAAACAAAAACCGGAGTGGTTTCCATGGCGACGAATCAGTAATTCTTCATAGAACTCACCCAGTGAAATCATTTCATCCATCACGTCATCCATTCTTGAGGACGTGAGACCATCACAAACACACCCACACATACAGACAGACAGACAGACAGGCAGGGGGGGTGAAAGCTGTATGAATATACCCACCTTGGCGGAGTTCGAGAGAATGGCCGGTCATAAATATAACACTGGGAAGGATATCACTGACAGTTAGCGACCTTTGCATTCTGGGAGCAAATGGTTCCGGCCATTTTCTTGCAATGTCTCATGTCGATTAGAGAGGCCATTAAGATGACAAAAGGCTTGAGACCCAGTGAACAAAGGCCTTGCACAAGGACAGATAAATAAAATCGACAAAAGGCTTTCAATACAAAGCAACAGAAGAGCAGAGGAAAGAGAGGACAAAGCAGTGACGAAAGGAAATACAGTAAACAGATTATGTATGCACGAACTGGAGCGACATTTTAATTAAGTATGCACCGCTCTGTTAAGACGATTACTTGCTAAGTAACTGGACTGGATTTACAAGGCAATTTTAAATAAGAATATGCCGTGCGAGAAAAAAAAAGCATGAAAAAAGCTTAATACTAAAATATGCTTTTGAGAGAGAGAGAGAGAGAGAGAGAGAGAGAGAGAGAGAGAGAGAGAGAGAGAGAGCCAGTATTTACAAGGCAATTTTAAATAAGAATATACTGTACGACAAAAATTGAAAAAAAAAATGAAAAATCGTAATACTAAAATGAGAGAGAGAGAGAGAGAGAGAGAGAGAGAGAGAGAGAGAGAGAGAGAGAGAGAGAGAGATTTACAAGGCAATTTTAAACCATTGTATGTTGTAAGAGAAAAAATATACAGAGATTTGCAGAGACACTTGAAAAAACCTTAATACTTAAAATGTATTTGCGTGTGTATGAGAGAGAGAGAGAGAGAGAGAGAGAGAGAGAGAGAGAGAGAGAGAGATAGAAACCTTTTTTTCATAGAGCAGACTGGCAGACACCACTTTCCCTTTAAAGCGAAATTGAAGTTTGACGGTATTTTCATTCGATTTCGTGGGTTCTTTTCAGGGAAGGTCCCTGATAGGCAGATGTCCATGAGATTCCTAGCGATCTTCTTCAACGAATAAAAACAATAAACGATGATATATAACAAGTCAAAAATACGCTTTTATTTTCTTCGACTCAATCGGCTGCAACCCATTGGCGGCCTTTCCTACAGCGCTGCCAGACGCAGGATCATGGATAACTTTATGTAACGTTAGATAAAATAAAAACTACCGAAGCCAAAGGGCTGCAATTTGGTATGTCTGATGACTGGAGGGTGGATGATTGACATATCAATTTGCAGCCCTCTAGCCTCAGTGGTTTTCAAGATATCTGAGTGCGGAAAGTGTGGACGGGCAGGCAAATAGCCATCTTGACTTCTTTTTTATTTATTTATTTTTTTTTTGCAAAAAACTAATCACAGGGATTCGTCCGACGAGCAATGCAATAATTGTTTAGTTGGCGAGGAAACAGCCCAACAATCCCAAGGGGGGGGGGGGGGGGGGGGGGGGGGGGGGGGGGGGGGGGGGGGGGGGTGGAAAGGGGGGGGGGGGGGGAGGGAGACAAGCTTAATTTACATACAAAAGCATGAGTGAGTATACATATGTATGTACGTCTGTGTGAATGTTGTTTGTATGCATGTATGCAAGTATGTTAGCTTTTCAAGCTACCCGGGACATTAATAAAACTACTGGCAACTGGAACTGGAAGAAAAAAAATATATATAAGAGAGAGAGAGAGAGAGAGAGAGAGAGAGAGAGAGCATGGCTAAAAATAATTTCTACTAAGCTGAAAAACAGCTGCGAGATCTCCGACTGCATTCTGCTCGTATGCAAATGCACACCAGGTTTTACCATCACCAAAAAGTTAAAGAAACGAACTAATATATATATATATATATATATATATATATATAATAAATATATTATTATATATATAATATATTACATGATTAAGCCTATAAATGTCCTTAATATCCAATTCGCTCTACCTCGGAATAAATAGATTACTAAATAGTTTTAACCGAAGGGGAATTATTATTTTTTTTTAGTTGATAATAATTTCGTCCTCTCGCGGGTTCGAACCACCGCCCAGCGGACTGAGGGGAAATCAGGACTTCAGTGACTATCGCTCGGCCATCAAGCCGAGGTGTATATTATGTATATATATATAAAAAATAAAAATGGAACCAAAGCGACTATGGACTGATAAATCTGAAAAATCATAAAAAGGCATTGCTTTTGAAACAATAGCAGTCTGCAAATCACATCTGAGAGAGAGAGAGGAGAGAGAGAGAGAGAGAGGAGAGAAGAGAGAGAGAGGAGATTTTCAACATGTCAAAAGGATGAGGAGTGAGAGCTTGGGTAAAGACCCTCATCCTTAGTCCAAAAAAAAAAGGAAAATAAATAAATAATAAATAAATAAAAAAGGTCGACCTGTCCAGTTTGCATATTTGAAAGCATCAAGCATGAGGCTAAAAACGCGTTGAATGAACACACTTTGGATTTCACGCTTTTTCGCTTCCCAATTATTCAAATGCGTTGCCAACAATTTCTCGGCAAGGAAAGTTGAGGCACACGTCCGCAAGTATATATCTAATATATATATAGATATATATATATATATATATATATATATTACTCTACTACTGATACGTAGATCCAGGTCTGCCAACGAGAAATTAGCTTTGACTGCGATGGAAATTCATTTCTCGATGTGGTTCGGATCCCACAGTAAGCTGCTGTAGTAGGTCCCGTTGCTAGGTGACCATTTGGTTCCTAGCCACGTAAAAAATTTCTGTCTAATCTTTCGGGCCAGCTTGGGAAGAGCTGTTAAAAATCAGCTCTGTAGTCTGGTTAAACTAACAAATAATTATATTTATATATATATAACCTTCGTAGTCTGCAGCAATCGTCACCGTCACAACACTTCGTCTTCTGGCAAGTTTACGACATCTGTCGGCTGCATTCTCCAGGAAGTCTATTAAGCTGAAATATGGGTTCTCGAAATTAATGGGAGCAAGAGATCGAGACTGTTCGGTTCCTGGCATCATCTTTGTCCTGCTGCATCGCAAAACTTAGTCTTTCAAACCACTCTCAGACATTATCCAAAATTTCGTCTATCCTAAACATTAAAAATATTTCAGATCAATATTGACCCACCCCCAAAAAGTGAAGACTTTCCTGTCTACGTTTAATCTTTGTCCTTGACTAATAGAGCAAAGGTCTTTATCTAAAACGTTCCAAATATTTCAGATCAACCAACCCCCAAAACGTGAATATTTTTCTGTTTACGTTTAATCTTTGTCCTTAAGTAATAAAGCAAAGATCTTTATCTAAAACGTTCAAAATATTTCAGATCAATATTGACAACCACCAAAACGTGAAGATTTTTCTATTTACGTTTAATCTCTATCCTTAAGTAATAAAGCAAAGGTCTATATCCAAAACGTTCCAAATATTTCAGATCAATATTTACCGCGAAGACTTTACTGTTGACGTTTAATCTCTGTCCTTATATAGAGCGTCAAACGGGATACAACGAAAGAGAAATAAAAAAATAAAAAATAGAAAACACCAAAAATGACCAAACATCGACACCTGTTGACCAAGGGATCTTCCCCAAATCCGACTTTCAGCTTTTGGTCAAAAGGAACATAATCCGCTGACCCTTTTTTCCGTTCTCGATCATACCAAGCCACATCCCACGGTGCAACATGAAGAGGAGTCCTGAATACTCGAAAAACTACCAAGGAAAAACAGTAAAAACAAAATGGAGAAAAAAAATAAAGGACTGGAAAGTACTGATTTTTTTTTTTTTTTTTTTTTTTTTTTTTGAAGAGAGAGAGAGAGAGAGGAGAGAGAGGAAGAGAGAGAGACCTTCGCAGAAAATTGGTGAAAACTACCAAGAAAAAATCCCAAAAAAAAGTGGATAAAAATGAAGAAATTGACGAGAGAGAGAGAGAGAGAGAGAGAGAGAAGAGAGAGAGAGAGAGAGAGAGTAACCTCACGGAACCTTTCGTAGCAAATTCCTGAAAACTACCAAGGAAGAAAAAAACACCAAAAGAAAATGCATAAGAAAAAAGGACTTGCCAGTACTGATATTTCTTTTTCGAGAGAGAGAGAGAGAGAGAGAGAGAGAGAGAGAGGACCTTCGCAGCAAATGACTGGGTTCACTTGGATGTCATTGACTGCTCTCTCTCTCTCTCTCTCTCTCTCTCTCTCTCTCTCTCTCTCTCGCAGGAATTCTTTTTTTTCTTTCCAGGTAAATCTGATGGAGCAAAGGCAGGATGGGAGCGAGAGAGCAAGGACGGAATGGTGAGAGGAGAGTGGAAGAGAGAGAAGAGAGAGAGAGGAAATGCGTCATCTGGAAGAAGACGAGGGAAATGAGAGGTAATGAGGACCTGACTGCGCTTTAGGGGATCCAGAAAAAAAAAAAAAAAAAAGTGTGAAAGGGAGGGGGGGGGGGGGGGGGGAATGGAGCCAAATCTCAATTATGGCTCCTTTCATTTGGAGTGGAAAGATGGAAGAAAGGAAGGCTGGAAGGCTGGAAGGATGGAAGGACGGAAGAAAAGGGTTACATTTGCCACACGTCATTAAAAGTGAGTAGATCCTGGAAGGAAACAAAGATTCTAGCAGGATGCAGACACATTACGCACGTATACATAAATCCATACATACATGAGGTAAAAGGAAAAGGAAGGGAATAAATGTATGTTCTGGTTAAATAAACCAGGGATTATGAGGTAGGCGTCTGCTATACTTGCATGCAACCACACTGACTATATACTTACATACGTACGCATTTATATATATATATATACTATATATATATATTATATTATTATATAACTATTCTATCTATAAAGATATAATTTATATATAAATAGTATATAGTATATATATAATAAATTAATATATTATAATTATTATCAAATGTAATATATATATATATTAATATATACATAATATATATATAGATATATACATACATACTCATATATAAATAAGTAAATATAAATGGATATAATTATATTGTATGAATGGAGGCTTTCAAAAGGTTCATGCTACATGAAATGGTTGGTGGGTGTATATATTATATCTATCATATATAATATATATATATATAATATATAATATATTATCTACACATACTATACAATATATAGCGACCAACCATTTCTGGTAGCATGAAATTTTTGAATGCCACATTCATACCCCCAGACGCTGATTCATGACTGAACCCTTTACTGAGATAACCTCCACAGTTTTTAAAACGCCTCCCTCTCCTCCTCCTCCTCCTCCTCCTCCTCCTCCTCCTCCTCCCCTCCTCCTCCTCCCCTCCTCCTCCTCCTCCTCCTAGAAGCGAAGGACTGTCGCAATTTCGGACTCATGTCATTGCAGATTTTCAATGACGGACAGTCCAATACCCAGGGTATCTACCCAGGGTATTGGTGACGCATATTTGTTGACGGCCAATTAAAAGGCCACGCCCCCCCATCCCCTCATCCCAAGTGCAAATGACAAAAGATGACGGACACCAGATAACGACGAAGGGCAACACGCCGGCCATGAGTACGTACGCGTGTGCGCGCGCACGTATCGATATGTCAGTCGAAGGCGCCTTCGAAGAAAGTTGCATTATGCTGCAAGAGCGTCTGCGGGGGATGGGGTTGGGGGTTGGGGTAGGAGGAAGGAGGAGGAGGAGAAAATTCACTCTTCCCCCTCCTCAAAAGTGTCAGCAGGGCTCCCACGAACATTCCATTAAAGGATTATAAGAGTATTGGGTATGAGAATAAATATCAGAAGTTTTTGACGGCAAGAGGAGGATTTCGAAATGACAGACCATTAGTCGGAACGAAAGGGGGGAAAAGTGATCAGTAATAGTCTATGTATGCAGTTTCGCAGTTAGCTTAAGCCTTCAAAAAAGGCTATGAAAATCATATAAAGAAATAAAATATCTATTACTAATTCATTTTATTAAACTCAAGAGGATTAAATATTAGAAGAAAATAGATGAAGAACTAAATTTTGGCAATAAAAATCAAACGTAAAAGGAAGAAGGGGTAGTCTTAAATATGAAAAAATAAATTTAAAAATGGACTAAAAAACTTATTTTTGCAAAAAAAAATTTGGTTTGCAAATTCTTCCCAAACAAAATCGAAGCAGAAAGAATTAGACAACTGTATAACAGAAAATATGTCTGAAAAGGAAAATAAATAGAAGGTAAAACCTATAAGGAAAAAAAAGCGAAAATCTAGCGTAGCGCCATTAAAAAAAAGAAAGAAAGAGTGAAAAAAGGATTGGACGTCGCAGCATCTTTTTGCATTCAGCGAGATAAAATCATGAAGCTCTTGGGAGCTCCATCATGTAAGAGAAGAATCGAAGAGAAAAAAAGAGAGAGAAATCTTTGAGCCCGAGAGCTTTTCTAAGGGGCGAACACGAATAAAGAATGAGAGAGAGAGAGAGAGAGAGAGAGAGGAGGAGAGGAGAAAGAGGAGAGGAAGGAGAGAGGAGAAGCTATTTGTAAATATGCGAAAATTCCTTGTCCTGTCGTCAAAGATAAAGAGAGAGAGAGAGAGAGAGAGAGAGAGAGAGAGAGAGATTAGACACACTAAACGAATAGGTGTCTAAACCTATCAGGAATCTATATATATAATATATATATATATATATATATATATATATATATATATATATGTGTGTGTGTGTGTGTGTGTGTGTGTGTGAGAGAGAGAGAGAGAGAGAGAGAGAGAGAGAGAGAGAGAGAGAGAGAGAGAGAGACTAAAAGACGAGAACGGGTTATTGTAATTTTGCGACATTCCTTGTCTCTTCGTCAAAGAGAGAGAGACCTCCACAATGCAAACACCTGTATGTTTAATTAAACTACCTAATCTCGAGATTCTTAACCCTCAGAATAACAAAAGTGTTATTTCAAAATGTCTCAAATTAAACCCTCACATTTTTATTTCATTTCTCTCCTTCCGCGTCTTTTGTCACTCTCTGACTTCTCCCTTCTATTAATCCTCTCTTTCCTGTCGTCTTTTTCCATTTCCTAGTTCCTACACCGTTGTCTTTTGTGTTGATGAGTATACACACTCTCTCTCTCTCTCTCTCTCTCTCTCTCTCTCTCGTTTACAACTTATCCTTCTTTATACACCTTCATTTACTCCTCTTGCTCCACTATTGTGAGAGCAGTTTCTCTCTCTCTCTCTCTCTCTCTCTCTCTCTCTCTCTCTCTCTCTCTCATTTTCACCTCCGTCTTGCGTCACCCTGACGTGACTCCTTCTGCTATTTTTGGATCAAGCCTTCGGAACGATCTCTCTCCCACTCGACTTCCCTTGCAAGACCTCGTCGGACAAATTCCGCAACGTTCCCTCGAATAAATCCGAGATATTCCTCCGGCCAAAAACGACATTCCACCCTAGAGCCAGCCGAGGAGTCTCCTCCCCTTTCTCCTTCCCGGGCCCAACCAAAAAACCACTTTAAATCGCACCGAAAAGGCGAAGAAAAAGCATTATTCTTGCAACATGCCAGAGGAGAAATTCGAGTGAGTCCGGTCGTATATTATTCTTTGCCTCTTTTGATCATTCAGAAGGATCACAATATTCGTCTGAGGAGGCGAGTGGACGGCCCGGAGCCGAGTCTGACCTAGAGTATGGTGTTCGCCGAGGGGATTCCGGAACGGCTTCGCGTCGTCACTCTGTCTCAAGGAACGCGCCTGGGTTCCACTCTTCATAATGGGGCCGTTACACGCGGTGCCATTGTGTGCCAACAGAAAGCACGCTGTGTGTCATTCAAGCGTTGATGCTATTTATATATATATATAAGAATGTGCCACGCCGTTATTCTCAAGTCTAAAGACGCATCCGCCATTTCGGAAATAAGGATTTGGCACGAATCAACACTACACAATTAAGCAAAGTGAACTTTGCTACGAATGTATGTATACACACATACGTATATATATATATATATATATATATATATATATATATATATATATATATATATATATATAATATATATACTATATATATATATATATATATAATAAGCAAAACAAAGATATACTTGTAGTACCTTCCTGATAAGCATTAATAAAATCAACATAATTTATAATGACTAAAAAAAATATATATAAAAATAAATAAAAGAACCCCTTTACAGTATTCTTGGGTGACCATAGACGCAATTCCATTAAGAGCGTCACCCAAGGAATCTTACACCCAAGGAAATTCCTGCCCAGGATCGTCTCTCCAACTCTAAGATCGTACCCTGGGATCAT
>NC_061104.1:40232591-40262591 GCF_015104395.2 Macrobrachium nipponense
ACTGTGAATGACAGCTTGCAGAATTCACGACACCCATCATTATAATAAGCTTGGAGCCTCGATGATTAGATTTTATGCAACGTTATATTGTGTATTCATAAGGTAATATATATATAGATATATATATATATATATATAATATATATATATTATTTATGACCATATTTATATTATATTTACATTCAACCCTATATATGCACAAATATATATATAGATATATATAATTTGTGCATATATAGGGTTGAATGTAATATATATAAATATTTATAAGGAATAATAATAATATATATATATATATATATATATATATATATATATATATATCTATATATATATATACTATATACATATTTGAAAATAAACAGCATATAGAGTACAATACAATACAAAAAAAAACGCAAATTACAGAGAAGATCACCGAGAAAAAGGGCATCATAAAATCACAACTAACACCACCTGTCTCCTTTGCTCACCTCCCCTACGAACAAACAAACACACAGACATAACAAACCTTCGGGAAAAAGGACAAGGCTAACGAGGAGAAGGCTAGGAAAGAAACTCTAATTATGACCAAAACAGACACCCGCAAGCCTCCAGATGCCGAGTACCAAAGGATCAGCGCTCGGGGAAGGCGAAAAGTCCCACGACTTGTAAAATGAAGACGTGAAAAAAAAAAAAAAAAAAAAAAAAAAAAAAAAAAAAAAAAAAAAAAAAAGAATACAGTCTTCCGCAGGTTCTGGGAGCCGAGGAGATTAATAGCCTCTCTCTCACCGCAGAGGCATCCTCGCCAAGCCCGAAATCCTCCTCCTCCCCACCCCAGGAGAGGGTAACGCCGGCGAGGGCGTCGAGGTATTCCACGGAATACTTTTAAAACCTGCTTAGGGCGTATGCACCACCAGCAGCACCAACATAGGATTATAATCCCCTCCCGCCCCCCCGCGGTAAATAAGCCTTCATAATACAAAGGTATGATTAAGTTGTAATTCGTTGTCCGTCCGTCAGCACTTTTTTCTGTCCGCCCTCAGATCTTAAAAAAAACCCTGAGGCTAGAGGGCTGCAAATTGCTATGTTGATCATCCACCTTCCAGTCATCAAACGTACCAAATTGCAGCCCTCTAGCCTCAGTACTTTTCTTATTTAAGGTTAAATTGTCCATCCGCCAGCAGTTTTTTCTGTCCGCCCTCAGATCTTACAAACCACTACGGCTAGAGGGCTGCAAATTGATATATCGATCATCCACCTTCCAGTCATCAAACGTACCAAATTGCAGCCCTCTAGCCTCAATAGTTTTCATCTTATGTAAGGTTAAAGCTAGCCATAATCGTGCATTTGACAACGATTATGAAAACTCACAATATGGCCACCTGAGAGGGGGGGGGGGGGGGGGGGGGGGGGGGGGGGGGGGGGGGGGGGGGGGGGATCTTTAGTCGGCAGATGGGGCTGCTCTCAGACACAGATCAGCTTGAAGATGGCGACAACCTTTTTAGGTTCTCAATATACTTGACGCGTCCACTGAACATCGTGATGAATTAACTTCTCACTGTTATCGCTTACTCGGGGAGTAAGCCTGCAAACAACGACAGTATGTCACTACATAAATATGTAAGTCATCCTCCATATTGTGTCATAGAGCGCTCATTTATTTCGACCGTTCCTCATAAAGGTTCATGGCCATATTTGTCACTTTATCGTGCGTAATAATTGATTACATTTTCATATATTGCGACCATTCGCATTGCAGCTATCGCCAATTCGTCACAAATAACACTGCATATTACTGTTATCGACGATTCGTCCTAATATCAAATAGCAACAAACAATACTACTCTTGACTTTCATTCATATCAATGACAAAATTTATTCTTCCCCTAATAACTATTTGTCACGAAATTTGCAAAAAATTCAGCGCCAGAAACATCCCTCCGTAGAGATGTAGTGCCATCAGTGCACCTCATGCGGCGCACTGTAGATCGCTAAGGTTCTTTGCAGCGTGCCTATCCTTAGGCCCCTAGCTGCAACCCCTTTCGTTCCTTTTACTGTACCTCCTTTCATCTTCTATTACCTCCGTCTTACTTTCCTTAACCATCTCCTAATAATTGATTCGTAGTGCAACTGCTTTGAGGTTTTCCTTCTGTTACACCTTTCAAACCTATTATTATTATTATTATTTTACCTATGAAAGAGATATAAGCAAAATATATTTCATAAAATATTTTTGATAAAATAATCTTCACAAATATATATCCTAATTTTGACAAAATATATATCCTAATTATGACAAATATGAATATTGCAATTCTGCTCAACAACCTTAGCTGAGTCAGGAAAACGAATTATCAGAAGAATTGAAAATACCCTGTGTAATAATATTTCAACGAAATATTATTATTATTATTATTATCATTATATTATTATTATTATTATTATTATTATTATTATTATTATTATTATTATTATTATTATTATCAAAGTGGTTTGATCAGACCACTGAGCTGACCTTCAGCTGTCATAGGGCTGACCTGAATAATTAGAATGCGACCTGATACCAAGTGCTGGGACCAAAAAGGTAATTCAGTATGATGATGAACGAATTAAAATACTACAAACGGCACATAGGCACTTATACTCTCATACTGGACCACACACACACGCAATGAATGTATTTATTCACACTTCCATACATACAGGCTTCAAAAGGTATTATACATTAAAATTCAGAATAATTTCAAACCTTTTTACTGTCACGTTTCGACGCTGAATGACGACGTCCTATAGGTCCTACGAGTGTTTGGCCTTAATTCCTGAAGGAGGAGGTCTACGTCCTAAACACGAGGACGTTACTCCTCTTGAAGACTATCCTCTCTCTCTCTCTCTCTCTCTCTCTCTCTCTCTCTCTCTCTCTCTCTCTCTCTCCGGAAGCTTCCTACCGCAACGAAAGTTCCCAAGAAATATAATCCCTCAGACGAAAACACGAGGCAGAAGCTGCCTGCCGAGAAGAAAGGCGATTATTTTGATCCCGAGGGATAAGTCAAAGTGGCTGCTATAGTCGCTGGGAAAAAAAAGTTTCCAGACGTCAAGTGAAATTTAAGATGGTGTTTATTCTTCTTTTTTATTTTTCAGTTCCTGCGCCGCAATACTTATATTTCATTATCAATTCAGTCAGACGTCAAGTGAATTTTAAGATGATGTTTGAAATTAAAAAAGATATTTCTTCCTTTTTTTCAGTTTCTTCGCAGCAATACTTCTATTTCCTTAACCATTCAACCTTAAAAAAAATAGATTCAAGTAAAAGTTTCGAGATCGTAAGCCCAACTCGAAAATAAAATTTGGTGCCTATTCCACACAATTTTTTTTTTTTATAGAAACGATCAGTCAACCGAGAAATTGAATTGAATTGAAAATAGAATTAAGGTCAACGGCCAATAACTGGGACATATGAGGTCATTCAGCGCTGAAACGGAAATTGCCAGTAAAAGGTTTGAAAGGTGTAACAGGAAGAAAACCTCGAAGCAGTCGCACTATGAACCAATCGTTAGGAGAGGGAGGAAAGTACGATGGATGAAAGAGAATATGAAAGGAGATACAGTAAAAGGAACGAAAGGGGGTTGCGGCTGGGGGCCAAAGGCACGCTGCAAAGAACCTTAAACAATGCCTACAGTGCACCGAATAAGGTGCACTGACCGCACTACCCCTCTGCGGGGAATAACTCGCTTAGGGACGTTTGATCAGTAAATCTATGAATCCAGGGATCTCACGAAATCCCTAGGGAATTTGTGATATGAGCAACTCGCTTAGGGGCATCCGATCCCCTAGGGATACTCCTAAACACGCCGAAACAGCGTATCCCTGGACTCCACATTTTTACTGTAACATACAAACACGCACATAAAACACACACATCTTAACAAGAATGAGGATACATAGGAGGGCTCAATCACAGCTTTCCTTCGCTCCTGCCACAGTGTCCCTGGAAAATGCAAGCAGGCGCCGTTAATTAAGGAAGGAGAGACAGAAGATCCCGGCGCTGCGCTTATTAGCAGACTCTCTCCACGGTGGTGGTGGTGATGTTGCAACGATGCGCAACCTATCTGGAATATGAGAATTCCAATCCCGCGTTATTTCCCTCGGCGTATTCCTCCTCCTCCTCCTCCTCCTCCTCCTCATCCTCCTCCTTGACTAGAATGTATTTCGCCTCTCCCTCGACTAAAATGTATTGCTCCTCCAAGTCCTCGACTAGAATGTATTTCTCCAACCTTGGTGCTTCAACCCCCGAGCGAGAACGAACCCGTCCTTAAAACGTATTACAATCGTTACTCCGCAAACTACTCCCGAAAGGTAGTAGGGGGTTCGAGAGCCTCCCATCGCTTCGTTAATGGAGTGCTAACTTTCTGCTGGCAATTCGACAAGTGCACTAATGACGACCCGAGTCTCGTGTGGGGTGCCGCCTTTGTGGGACTGTATCCACTCAGGGCAGAGAGAGAGAGAGAGAGAGAGAGAGAGAGAGAGAGAGAGAGAGAGAGAGAGAGAGAGTCATGCTACTAGGTATAGATGTACACTGTCATGAAAAGAATTGCCAATGATATTTTCTGTAGAGAGAGAGAGAGAGAGAGAGAGAGAGAGAGAGAGAGAGAGAGAGAGAGAGAGTATGTAACAAACAATTAATTATTCACGGAGAGTAAGAGAGAAAATAAAAAAAAATTCATAATTCAGTGAGAGAAAGAGTGAGTGTAGCAAACAATTAATAATTCAAGGTATGAGAGAGAAAAACGAGAATGTAACAAAAAATCCATAAGTCAATGAAAGAGAGTGTAAAATATGAGGTTTCCAACAATTTTCCGCACTATTTAACGCAAGGCTTTCTACATGGCCAGGTGAAGTGAGATAGTCCTCACTAGATGGGAAAAAAAAAACAAGTAAAAATGATCAACATACCAATTTGCAGCACTATAGGTGCCACACGCACTATCATAGCTAACTTGAACTTTAAATAAAATCAAAAGTACCGAGGCTAGAGGGCTGCAATTTGGTATGCTTGATGATTGGAGAGTGGATGATCAACATACCAATTTGCAGCCCTCTATCCTCAGCCATTCTTAAGATCTGAGGGCAGACGGAAGAAGTGTGGACGAACAGACAATAGCCATCTCGATAGTTTTCTAAAAAGCCTCTTCCGCAGTGAGAAAAGATTCCCTTTGAAGGGACCTAAATCAAGACAAAGGACGAGAAGCATAGAGAGCGAGAGAGAGAGAGAGAGAGAGAGAGAGATATTCTACTATGACAAAAACACCGACGGCGCTAAGCTATTAATCCCCCTTTTCTTTGAGGACCTTCTCTTTGTGAAACGTCTATCCATTCCTTAATGTATCTGGCTGCGCTTTAACCCCCCAGACCCCCCCCACCTGGCTTTTTCGCCCCGATAAAGCCTTGATCTCTGTTGATGCGACTTTGAAGTCAAAGTAGTCACGTCTTTCTTTCTATCCGCTCTAAATCGCTTTGTTAACTTTGAATACCCTTCCTTCATTCTCCCTTAATATAACTATTCATCGATTAAGGGTTAAGGTTGCCACTAACACTTGGTTATACCTGTGTAGTTATGCCTGCAGTTATACCTGTGCAGGCAAAACTGAACCCGCTAACATTCAATTTGGCATGCACAGTTATACCTTTGAAGGCAAAACTGGACACATTACGTTCAGTTTTGCTTATGCATTTATGCCTGTCAGGCAAAACTGAACCCGCTAACGTTCAGTTTTGTCTGCACAGTTATACCCGTGAAGGAAAAACTGAACATATTAACACTCAGTTTGCTCACACACCTATGGTTGCTCAGGCAAAACTGTACCCATTAACATTTTAACTGCGCAGGCGTAACTGAGCGTTAGCAGTGGCCTTAACGTTCAGTTAAACCAGCGCAGGCAAAACTGAACATTAGGTGGATTCGGTCTTGCCTGCACAGGCGTAACTGACAGTTAGCGGAGGCTTGAGAATGTCACTTCGCCTCTTACTGAGAAAAAAAAAGAGCATCATCTTTGATCTGGTCGATTGATCTCCCTCAAGGAGATGAGCCGGAACCACTCTCATTTCCCGAATCGAGATCCACGAAGCCGAAGCCCGAGAGCGTTTCTTGGTCTCCGCGCGACATCGCCGAAACAAAAGCTGGGGGCGGTGAGTGCATGCGCTTGCTTGGTTGCTTGCTTGGTTGCTTGCTCGCTTGCTTGCGTCTGTCTGTCTGTCTGTCTGTGTGCGAAGATCTAACCACACCGTTTATTGGTTTCCAACGACGATGATGGGACTTTGAGTGGAAGAGAGATATACATCTGTGTGGTTGTACCACCGTAAAATAGGAAAGGGCAGTCACGCGGCCAAATCAGAAAGGATGGAGAGAGAGAGAGAGAGAGAGAGAGAGAGAGAGAGAGAGAGAGAGAGAGAGAGAGAGAGATAATCTATTCTCAAAAGCAAAGTACATATTTTCTAGATTGGAAATTAACCATTCTGAACCGCAAGAAACTCCTCTCCTGAGAGAGAGAGAGAGAGAGAGAGAGAGAGAGAGAGAGAGAATACATTCACAAACAAGACTACTTCGTTCTAATATCAGACCTTCATCAGATTTCATTGCCATCAATAAACATGAAAAATCTCTCGCGTTTTCAGAAAAAAAAAAAAATTCTCAGCTGACTTCTTTGAGTTATTCACCAAATTCAGTTCCTCTGTCGTTCAGAGAGTAAATGTTTTCATTCGTAAGTCTTCCCAGTGTTATTCTTGGTAGAGAGAGAGAGAGAGAGAGAGAGAGACTCGCAAAGACAAGAAAATGCTGGACTGGTCGACCTTTGGACTTATCCCTTTACAACCTGAATAATTCAAAAAACTATCGCTACAGCTTCGTGCCCCCCGCCCCGCCCCATCCCTCCCCCTCCCTGCTTGCTCCAGAAAAAAAACTCTCCCCCCCTCCCCCCTCCCCCACCTCCCTTAGCCCAGAGAATCTTACTTCCAATAAGGCATTTTCTCTTCTCCTACTGAAGAGTCCAGGGCTTAGAGACCTTCTCGTCCTCTCACAATCCCTTCCTGGCAGACCTCCTCCCCATCTTTAGGAATATCATTCATCATAAAGACATATACGTGAGGAGGAGGAGGAGATCCCACCCCCCTTAAAACAGGGACAAATGAGGGAGGGGGGGTCTGGAAAGGGGTCCCTCCAGGATGCAGAGTGAATAATGTACATAGATTCGGGAGGAGAAGTAAGTAGGGGGATTGAGCTTCTGAGATGGTTGGTTCCCCTTCATAGTCTCCTCTTTGGGAGGATTTCTTCTTCTTCTTCTGGTTACTCGAACAAGATGTCTTCTACACGAGGCCCTCTCTCTCTTTCATTTTCTCTTCTCGCTTTCTATATTATCCTCGCTCTTTCTTTTTCACTCACGTTCTCTCTCTTTTTCTATATCTTCCTTGCTCTTTCTTTTTCACCCTCTCTTTCTATATACCTTTTTCACCCTCTCTTTATATATTCCTCGCTCTTTCTTTTTCACTCACTTTCTCTCTCTTTTTTCCATATCTTCCTCGACTTTCTTTTTCACCCACTCTCTCTTTCTATAATATTCCTCGCGCCTCTTTCTCACCCCCACTCTCTCTTTCTATATCTTCCTTGCTCTTTCTTTTTCACTCTCTCTCTCTTTCTATATCTTCCTTGCTCTTTCCTTTTCACTCTCTCTTTCTATATATTCCTCGCTCTTTCTTGTTCACTCTCTCTTTCTATATATTCCTCGCTCTTTCTTTTTCACCCACTCTCTCTTTCTATATCTTCCTTGCTCTTTCTTTTTCACTCTGGCCCCATTCTTTTTCTCTCACTCTTACCTCAAGACTAAGGAAATCGTGTGAAGGGGCCGTGAAAAACAGGGGCTCCAGCCCCCCCCCCGACTACCCCAGACCAGTGATAAATGGTGCCTTTGATCCGAACAAACGATGATAGCTGGAATCATCGAAGGAAACACACACACACACAAACACACACACACACACATAACTCAAGAGCTTACGTTATGCAGCTGGATTCCTCGTAAAGAATTGAGGTGTGGTGTTTACCTAGCGGGTGGTGGGTACGTCAAGCTTATTATTATTATTATTATTATTATTATTATTATTATTATATATTATTATTATTATTATAAAAATAGAGAAGAATCTCTACAAGCGTAACGCTGCTGAAGTAGCCATTATACTTTTAATAAAGAATGCTTGAGAGAGGGTCTGTTTCCTAAATACACTATTATATTATATTATTATTATTATTATTATTATTATTATATTATTATTATTATTATTATAAAAATAGAGAAGAATCTCTACAAGCGTATCGCTGCTGAAATAGCCATTACTTTTAATAAAGTATGCCTGAGAGAGGGTCTGCTTCCTAAGAGCACTATTATTATTATTATTATTATTATATTATTATTATTATTATTATCTCAGTAGAAGAAACCTATTCACACGGAACAAGCACACCAAAGGGGCCAATGACTTGAAATTCAAGCTTTCAAAGAATAATGATGGTTTCAAAGTTACTGAGGCTAGAGGGCTGCAATTTGGTACGTTTGATGATTGGAGGATGGATGACCAACACACCAATTTGCAGCCCTCTAGCCTCGGTAGTTTGTAAGATCTGAGGGTGGACGGACGGACAAAGCCGGCACAATAGTTTTCTTTTCAGGAAGCTAATTAAAAACAAACCAGATGACAAGAGCAATGCATCATAAAATGAAAATATAAACGTAAAACAGAGGAGGGGGTCATTCCGCATTAATAACTTAACAAAACAAAAGCAGGACAAATGCAACCCACAACATTCCCTGAAGAGGACCACGGGGCGAACCAGGGGGGAAGGGGGAAGGGGGAGGAGGGGGAAGGTGAAGGGAACGGGGGAAGGGGAGAGGGGAAGGGGGTAGGGGAAGGGGGAAGGGGGAAGGGGGTAAGAGGAGGGGGAAGGGGGAAGGGGAGGTGGAAGGAGAAGGGGCGAGGGGGAGGGGGAAGGGGAAGGGGGAAAAGGGGAGAAGGGAAGGGGGAGGGGGAGGGGGAAGGGGAAGGGGGAGGGGGAAGGGGGAAGGGGGCAGGGGAAGGGGGGGGGAGGGGGAAGGGGGAAGGGGGGTGGGGGAAGGGGGGAAGGGAAGGGGGAGGGGGACTCCCTCCGTCTTGCATCCACCGAAGCCTTTATCTACCCACCTTCGAGAAATTTTCCTGTCTATTTTCCTGCTCATTTCCTGACTCTCCCAAGATAGTATAGTAGCTGGTGTGAAGATGGCAGGTTGGAGGATAGCGGGAGGTGGTAGGGGGTGGTGGTGGGAGGAGGAGGGAGGGTTAGGAGGAAAGGGGCTTTCCAAAATCTGCCCTTCGTATGTTTTCAAAAATCGGTGCATTAGGGCTGTCATTTGCGTACCTTCCTGGAGAAAGCGATCAACGCGCCATTTCACATATCCATGGTAGTCATTTTACCTCTCTTTCTGTTTTCACCTTTTAAACACACAGACACACGCGTAATATATATATATATATATATATATATATATATATATATATATATATATATATATATATAAATAGGGCATAAGATGTTTCTTCGTCCTTTTTGTGACCTTCGTGGTCACTTAGTTTACTTTCTTTGAGGCGTTAGGTTGGGTTTTGTTTTAACTATTATGTTACGATTTAAATATCTATATCTTAAGCATTAACAATTTTACCGAGCCGCCTTATGTATTGATTTTAACCGCTGTTTCTCTTGTATTTTAGCCCTAATATTAAAAGCCATGCTTGAAAAAATTGGCTGGATAAGAAATTGTAAGATGTATCACCTTTCGTCCTCTATATACATACATATATATATATATATATATATATATATATATATATATATATATATATATATATATTATAATATAAAAATAAAAAAAAAAACTTACAAGACACGAAATACGCTGTTAATGCAATGTTATCAGAAATAAAAAGCAAAAACAATAGCTACCTCAATAAAGCCTTCTATTTAGGGCTTTTCGACATTCAGTTTAAAAACATACTAAATACTTTAAATTTCAGAATACTTACTACGTTGCATATATAATATACATACACACACACACATATATATATATATGTATATGTATATATATATATATATATATATATATTATATATATATATATTATATATAAAAGAAATAAAGGTATAAGCTACGAAGGAAAAATAAACAATGGAGTTCCTATATTTCTATCGTGGCTTATACCTTTATTTATGGATTTATCACGTTCCAAACTTTCGTGATTCAGTTATACATACATATTACATACATACATACATATTTATATATATATATATACTATTTATATATATATTATATATATATATATATATATATATATATATATATATATATATATATATATAATATAATTATATATAATCAAGGTTTATATAGCTTTGCATTAGTTGGGAGTAATCTTTCTGAAGGCGAGGAGGGGCACAATAAAATAATAAAAACAATAAATTATTAAAACAATATTAAAAAATAATAATGACTTTGAAAAAGATCAAACGGTGGTGTGATAAAAATTCATAAATATGTACATCACTGAAATGACGACTTACGAAACAAATTACACAGAATATAAAACCCCAAAATTAATGATTGGTAAAAGATGGCCACCCAAAAATGTCTCCGGATTCTTTAGCAACTTCGTCGTCGTCGGGGAGACAGCCCCCATCCTTCCTTTACAACGTTCGTAGGCCATCAATTCCCACTCGGCGGGGAAATTCCCTTCCACGGTATTATCATACATGAATATCGAAGTTGTTCCTCGGCAAGATGCCCGCGAATCAATCTCCCGAAAAAAAAAAAAAAAAAAAATGGTTCCGATGCGGTGACATCAATCTTCCCGGATTCCTGATGTGCGCCGATTTCCGTTTCTTGATCGGGTCATTACTGAGGATGCTGGACTCCTACACCGTTATTGCCACAATCAACCCATTGATTGGTTGATTTCCTCACGCGGTTAGTTTTCTGTAAAACTATTGTGAATGCTTCGTCTCTCCATCCGCCCTCAGATCTTAAAAACTACCGAGGCTAGACGGCTGCAAATTGGCACATTGATCGTCCATCATCCAATCGACAAACATACCAAATTGCAGCCCTCTACTCTCAGTAGTTTTGATTTTATTCAAGGTTAAAGTTAGCCATGATCGTGCGTCTGACACCGCCGCTATAGGTGCCAACAACACAGGCCATCACCGGGCCGTGGCTAAAAGCCTAAACAAAAGACAGTAAATATTATAAAGATAATGAGCCCACCCAAAAGAAAAATCCAAATAATTTTGCCCAAGGATTATCAGGGTCGCAAATTCCTGAGACGTACAGGGTGTCCATAAAGTCCCAGTACCATTACAAGTATCTATTGTCAGAAACCATATAACATAGCGTAATGCACTTTGTTGTAGAATGAAGCACTGAATGTAAACTTGAAGAAATGTAGAACATTCTACGACAAATTGCATTCCTTTGCGTTATATGGTTTCTGAGCAATAAATACTTGTAATGGTACTGGGACTTTATGGACACCCTGTATACTGGTATAGCACCAACCCCGGTTTTTTTTTTGCCATGCCCCTAGTGTAGGTTAGTTTAAAGACACCTTGGTTACAATTTGGGCGTGGGAAACAATGAGAGTATCTTTAAGACGATTCTATGGTTAGTTTTTAAGGTGTGGCGTCCCTCTTTTTTTTTTTTTTATTTTTTTTTTTTTTTTTTTTTTCAGGGAAGGCCTCGGTATACTCGGTTACAGTTCATCAACCTCTACGAGAGAGGAACAAAGCTGGCAAAGAGATCTATCTGCCCTTTAAATCTCGGCCTGGCACTGGTGCCTGAGAGAAGCCAGTAAGAGCATCGGTCTCGCTCAGTGAATAATGGATCAAGACTCGGCAACTCATATGCGGCAGGTAACCTCTCTCTCTCTCTCTCTCTCTCTCTCTCTCTCTCTCTCTCTCTCTCTCCACCTGGACTATTAGGTGGGTACGGGAAGGAACAGGTGGTGAAGTACAAGAGAAATTCGGAATATCGGAATAAGCCGAGAGTTCCGTGACTTGTTGGAACAGCAGAGGTATGATCATCTCTCTCTCTCTCTCTCTCTCTCTCTCTCTCTCTCAACAGTTATAGTATCCCTTCAGGAATGAATCAAAAGTTTCAATCTACTTATTTCTTTGTGGAAGTATGATATGACAGATCTTCATCTGTAGGTTTTACATGAGAAAATTTTAAGCCAACACTCTCAACAGTTGCGTATCTCTTCAGAAATAAATCAAAAGTTTCAATCTACTTATTTCTTTGTAGAAGTATATGACAAACCTTCATCTGTAGGTTTTACGCAAGAAAATACTAAGCCAAATTTTGCTAGAAACAACAAAAGCGACATTTACAGTCTCGATAATATATAATATAATATAATATAATATAATATAATATAATATAATATAATATAATATACTTTCCCACATACAGCAAGACTCAAAGATCATTCAAACGTATGACCTGTGCTACGTACGCCTAGCCACGCCATCAATTCGAGACTTCAAGAGGGAAAGAACTGCCAGTATATATTAAGAAGGAAAAAAAATGAAGCCAGCCAAGACCACCACGCAGGGTAACAATGCCAGGAAGGAGAGAGAGAGAGAGAGAGAGAGAGAGAGAGAGAGAGAGAGAGAGAAATTTGCTCCGCTGTCACAAAGACTGGAAACTACAAAAAGGGCAAGAGAATCACAGAAGATGAAGCATGAAATCAGAAAATAAAATTGACCCCCTTCAGGAAGGGTATGGAGGAGGAGGAGGAGGAGGGAAAGCATGTTACGATAAACTTTGTAAGAAAAACGCCTCGAGGCGACGGAGGGGAAGACGAGGCAATAAGCTAAGAGTTACGATACACCAGCATAAACAGAAGGATAAAAACGAAAGATGCAAAGGGGAATATAAAAAAAAAAAAAAAATAACAGAGGGGATGAAGCAGCAAGTAAAGAGAGTTACAACAACTTGAAAAAAGAAGAAGAAAAAATATGAACTGCATAAAAATGAAGAAAATGACTTCGACGGGAAAAATGGTGCTTTGTTTCTAAACTGGGACCTCCAATCATCCAGACTGGCTAATGTTAGTGATGGGGGATGGAATGGAATATAGAATTTGGGCAAATCACTGGGACCTACGAGATCATTCAGAGCTGAAACGGAAATTGAGAGGAGAAAAGTTTGAAAGTTGGACAGCAAGATGAAAGAAAGAGAATATGAACGGAGGTACAGTAAAAGGAACGAAAGGGGATGCAGCTAGTGGACTAAAGAAAGTAGTACTGTCTGCAATGCATCACGTGTGGCGCACTGACGACACTACCCCCAATAAGGGTGTATGCATTAACTGCTTTTATGACAACTGAACAAAGCCCATGATTCCTTATACTACAACAAAACCTCCTCTGGTTACTCCTCATCGCAACCTGTACCTCCACGATTCATCGCCGTCACGCCCTCGTTACGCCCACAAAGAAGCGAGCCTGCGTGCCCAGACACCAAAACCGAATTTTGAGGGGGGAGAGGGGTTGGGGGTGGTGGGGTGGGTAGGGGGTCGTCCCACACGCCATTCCGATCTAGGAACGTCCCCCATAAAGTACCTCTTACGTATCAAAGCAATGAGGTTAATGTCGCATGCTTTAAGGGCACCCTGCTTCAGGGTTCGTTGTTCCTCTCGTGCCTGGATCGTCTCCTCGTTTCTGGAGGCCCCGAATGTCTCTGTCTGTGCTGTTCCCGGCAGATAGGAGGTGGTTATGATGGCTGATGCCTCCTGCTCTCTGTATATTGGTCATCGCGGCATTTACCAAGTCGCGAATGTCTTCTTAAACCTTCGTCCTCCTACGCGACGTCCAATGGCGAATGACTTGCCATTGTTTTGATACTCACTTCATCCTCTTAACCTTCGCGTGTTCTACATTCAACTTGGAAACTTATCGACGTGCAAACCTGCAATGGCAGTTAGGCTGCGTTCCAGCAACACTGAATATTTACAGGCAAGTGCAACTGCACTGAAGTAGGTGAAGTTATACATCAATAGAGAGATCATGCTTTGAATAGTATGATAATATCTAATAAATAATCCTTAAAGCAAAGAGTCCGATATAAGACAATGATAAAATTGGGGTAGATTGAAAAAAATATTTGTTAAATATGCTTTAATTGAATGTCCATAGGTCTATCCAGGTTACTATTCAGAATATATATGTATATATATATATATATATATATATATATATATATATATGATTAAAAAATTATCACAGTGGATGGACGACTGGATTACATAAGCGAATACACAGATAATGACAGGCAGAAAGTAAGCATCCTGGACAAACAGGAGAAAGCGCTTGGTGACTGACCTTCTGCCTGTCATTTCCTGTGGTATTCACTTATATATATGTATTTATATGCATAGATGCCCTTAGGTGATGCCTATGGGGGTCACGCTAAGCCGCGTGTGGTTCTTGTTAATCGACTTAATCTGCTTCATCTTTGCCCTAAGGAAGATAGTCTATCTGGTCAGAGTCCCAGCTCCATTATTATTGCTCATTTATTATTTATTATTATTATTAGTTATTATTATTATTATTATTATATTATTATATTATTAATTATTATATTTTTTAAACATTCATTAATTTAAGCCTTTATTACAGAAAAGGGGCGGAAGCAGGTGTGTCGGAAACGAATCCAATCGTCCGACATACGTACCCCAAATTACCGCAAAGTTACAGAATATCTACTCAAACTGGCATAGTTTAAAAGGGTGGTGGATAGTGGGTAGTTCCTCCCCCAGCCATACCCCCTCCACCCAACATCGAATTCCAATTAATATAACTAAATGCATATAACATCATGGCAAAGCCCAGGGCGATAGGTGTGCGGTTATATTTAATTAAAATGACTGATAAGCAGGAAATTAAGTACTACCCTCCTACATTACTACACTCTGGAAATACGAAAACATCATTCCGAATAATAATAATAATAATAATAATAATAATAATAATAATAATAATAATAATAATAATAATAATTATCATTATTATTATCATTATTATTATTATTATTATTATTATTGTATGCTGGAAGTCAACCCTCTGTTAAACATGATTTATTACAAATTATTATTGCTGCATCAGCAGCATTAATTTTTATAGAGGTTCTTCTCTATTTTTCTAATTGTGGTTTTCACATAGTTGCTTAACTGGTGAGCAACGCACCGAAGGTTTTGGGATGTCGAAAATCAGGAAATATTATTATTATTATTATTATTATTATTATTATTATTATTATTATTATTTATTATTATTCTGTTAAAGAGAATGACAGAATTAAGCAAGTTGATTTTATTATTAAGCAAGTTGATTTTATCCTTATATTCATTATCATTATAATTGTGGATTTTTTAACAATTTGTTCTTCACGAGACTGAATTTCTTAACAAAACATCATTATCATTATTAAAATAGTTTAACCAGACCACTGACCTCAATTAAACTGCTTACATGAGACTGGCCCGAAGGATTAAAATGAAATGAATTGAATGCAGAATTTAGGCCAAAGGCCAAGCACTGGGACCTATGAGGTCTTTCAGCGCTGAAACGGAAAATCAGAAAATATTGACAACATCAGTTGCAAGGAGTAACAAGGATTAAGATATCTCAAAGACTTGTTAGTCCATCTTGTGCTCACTTATCTCTTGGAGCAGGTTTTATAATTCATTCACAGTGTCCTAATGATTTTGTCTAGCTTTCTTTTAAACTCTTCCACACTGTTGCTGTTGACGACTTCTGGTGGCAGTTTATTCCACGTCTCACATATCTTTTATGTGAAGACGTTCCCGGAATGGGATGTGTTCTATCTCTTCAGCTCTAGTTTCCATCCAGTGCGGGGAAGAACGAACGCTCTCTCTCTACTTCATTCCCCATTTCGACTCCATCCGTGGTTAGCTGGCCGGCTAGACGACCTGCGTGCTGGTGTAATTTCAGCTTATCCTTCGTGGTAATGCAAATGAGACTGCTGGAGTAAGCAAAACCGAGCCTAGAGCATTATATTTTCCCAGGCAAAAACACCTGCTGACCTCGTTAGCATGCTCGGTGCTAATTAAACGTTGCGTAAGAGAACACGCATATTGCTTAGGCTATTTTTGGGTGGGTGGGGGGGTGGGTGGGTTTATGGGGACGGGTTAATCCGGAATTTAATGAAATGATTTTCAGGTCTAATATGCCGGCTGTGTCTTTTCTTCGTCTACCGCTCCTTTTGAATCATAGTCTGTATATGCCTAATATTAATAAGCCACATTTATATGATTGTCCTCAAGACTATCTCTCTCTCTCTCTCTCTCTCTCTCTCTCTCTCTCGCGTTTAACGTCCATCTCGACTCAATAACCGCCGTACAGTCAGTTTCACACAGCCAGTCTGTTTGTTGCAGACTCAATGCAACAAGCACCTGTTACCTTTGCAAGAATTTTCCAAGCAGTTTTTCCCACCATACCTGAGTTTCGCATCATCAACCACACGCAAGCAAGCAAGCACCGAAGAAAGCAACGAGGTGGTGGTCACTGGATTGCTAAGTCTCTCTTTGTATTTATTCTCAAAACGTATTTCTTGGTCTCTGGACTGCTAAGTCTTTGTATTTATTCTCAAGACGTATTTCTTAGTTTTCTTTAAGAAAAGCCGAAGGTGGGAAATAAAGTTTGATAATCTGAGAGAAATTTAGTATGTCAAAAGTCGACAATGAGTACGGGGGTAACATTCATTAGAAAACTTCCCAAATTTAAGACCGTTAAAACAAAAAAAAACATCTTCACAAGAGAGAAGCAGCTTCAGATCTATGGGGGATAGTGAAGCAATCGTCGTAATTCGAAGATAAACAAAGCAAAAATAATCCCCCTACGACCAAATCCTATCCAATAAACCGGTCATTAAACGTCATAAAATTAGGGGTTCCTGGAAACGTGAAGGAGAATTCGTATACCTTTAACATACCAGAATAACCTCGCTCTTTTTTAAATGCCAAGGAAAAGAAATGCGTCAAGACTTTCAGTAATTAGTTTTAGTTATATTAGCGAAAACTAAATGACAGGCAAATAAGATTTAATGTCACTCAGTACCGATCTGTTGAAATAAACATGTAAAATCCTTCCAGAATGTGAAAATACGTAATGAATTATAGTAAACCGAAACTGTCTCAAAGGAAAATGCAAAGAAATTTGAAAATACGTAAAGAATTGCAGTAAACCGGAAATGCCTCGAAGGAAAATGCAAAGAAAAATAAAGTGTATAACACTGATTTTAGCCACCCCCTCCCCGCCCTGTCAAAAGAGAAATCTCACAGATTGGAATTTATCGCACTTCCACGTCGAAGGCAACGCGTCGAGTGAGAAAGCGCGCCCCAGATTTAAAAAAAAAAAAAAAAAAAAAAAAAAAAAAAAAAAAAAAAAAAAAAAAAAAAAAAAAAAAAAAAAAAGGAAAAAAAAAATTACCGAGAAAACAAAAATCGGGAATTCGAAAAAAGTACAGAGGGAACCTGTGGTAGTAAACATATAAATTGGAGTTCGCAGACCGCTAAAGCAACCGAAAAAATGGCACCCAATGGCACCCAAAACAGAGTCGCAGCTCGGAAATGGGAAGAGAGAAACCGCAAAGCAATGTCAAGTCGCTCTTTCTATTATCGGCTAAAAAAAAAAAAAAAAAAAAAGGAAAACTGGCAAAAACAGCCTCTGAATGAATAAAACATCCTCGACGATCTAGCGACATTTCCCCTTCGCTCCCCCCCCCCTTCTCCCTCCAACCTCACCCCCCACAAGTCGCTTCTTTTTATTAGCCTTTTGCCAGCTGGCCCAACCTCCTATCCAATTTGTCCTCCACCTTGGCCTGAGTTTTAGTATATACATTCTTCCTCTGTCTTGACTGTGGCGGCTCCAATTTGACTCTTGTCCTCAATATTCCAAGCTTATTTGTTAATTTATTTATCTCTTTCTTTTTTTGTTAATTCGTTTATTTATTTTTTTTCGTTAAGTTGGGACTCGTCTTTCTCTATTTCCCTTGACCCCGTCTTACTTCTTGTTAATGAACCACCTTCATATTCTTTGGAAGCTTTGGAATTCAAGTTATGTGCCCCCCCTCCCTCGGTGGACTTTGAATTCCAATGTGAATAGGTATCGTCTTCTGAATAATAATAATAATAATAATAATAATAATAATAATGTTAAATTTGTTTTCACGAGACTGAATTCTTAATAATAATATAATAATAATAATAATAATAATAATAATAATAATAATAATAATAATAATAATAATAATAATAATAATAAAAGCTCTCTCCCTCGAAAATGGTGAAATTTTGTTTTTTTTACTTTTCCATCACTGCAGAAGGAAGCGGAATTCGACAATGATTCCAGTTAGGAAAACCTGGCCTCGATTTCATTCAAGTGGACACGCGCACAGTGTACACGCACACACACATACACACACACAAACATATATATATATATATATATATATATATATATATATATATATATATATATATATATATATATCTTTCCTTAATAAAAACGCTCAAGAAGAGGTCCATTGGAGGACGAACTGTTGGACATTTTCTGAGATAGACCATTTCATTTTCCTATGTGGATATATATAATATATATATATATATATATATATATATATATATATATATATATATATATATATATATATACATATATATATATGTATTATATATACATATACTCCTCTTTAAACAACAAGAACATAACTTTGAAAATAATCGTAGAGAATCCATTACGTTTTTAAAGACCGACACGGTTGAAGAACTCTGCAAAAAAAAAAAAATAAATAAATAAAATAAATAAATGAAATCATTACAACAAGATAAATAAATACCCTAACTTAGCTCCCCAAATATAGTGTGTCACACGACCACAAAAGGGGGAAGCCATGAATTCGCCTAATTTTTTCCTATGTGTTATAAAAGCAGGGCTGCCTCCCCCTTGTTGTCTCACTGCTCGCGATAAATTCCTGATTATTGACCAAGTCCCGAAAGGCTCCAGAAGAGGGGAAGAGGGAGGGTAGGGAGCGAGAGAGGGGAGGGGGACGAGAGGGGGAGGGCCAGAGAAGGAAAAGGAGGGAGGGAGGGAGGAAGGGGGAAGGGAGAATGTTAGAGAGAAGTAAAAAAAGATTGGAGGGGGATAGAGAAAGGATACAGAGGGTAGGGTAGGGAGGGGAGGGGAGGGAGGGGAGGGAGGAGGGGAGGGGAGTAGGGTGAGGGTGAGTGAGGGGAGAGAGGAGGAGAGGGACGAGGTCTAGCTCCCTAAATTCAGAGGAGAAAACGGCTAAAAATATCCACCGAGTGGAGCTTCATTCGGTGGAAAAGGCTTATTTGGATGCGATATCTAAACTTCCGCTTATCAAGTCCAGTTACGTCCGCCGGATCTTACATTAAAGTCAGGGTTCGTCTCTACAAAATAGAGACCAGTTTCGTAGGAGGGGTCGCTTTGTACCCATATACTGGTCGAGATAACCCCCACAATTCCCACATAAAACAAATTCAGACGTACATAAATACATATTATATCATGAATTTTTATCACCTCACTTGTTGGCCGAGTCGATAGCATCACTGAAGTCCTGATTTCTCCTCAGTCCGCTGGTCAGCTGGTTCGAGCCCACGAGAGGACGAAATTATCATCAACTAAAAAAATTCCCCTTCGGTTAACATAGATGAAAATGTTTTAATTCCGAGGTAGAGCGAATCGGATATTACAGAATATTTGAGGCATATTATAATATATGTAGACACACCCACAGTCCAAAGTAGAACGTTGATATTAATGACAGTAAGCAGATTAATGTGGTACTCGCTATGCCTTCTCGTTTTCCTGAAGCAAAACTGACAAGTCTAGCTTTTTGTTTCTGTAACATTAAACAAAAAACAAACCTTTTACTTACATCCCTATCAAGGTCAGACGTAACATTAAATAAAATACTTCTTACTTAGATCCCCATCAAAGTCAGACCCAAAAGAATTCTTTCCTTTGTTTTGCGCGTTAACGGATCTTGGCTCCTGAGTAATTTTTTCTTTCCTCGTAAGATAGCAAGAAGGGTTTCTTCTTCCAATTGTAGGAGAATTGGCAATGTTCCTACGTTGCCAATTGTGGGAGTGGAAGGTCTTGCCATACTCGTTTGCCAAGGCCATTTCATATGTTCCCTGATAAACTGTCTGGTTTTCCCAAGGGCCAGGGTACTTGTGATGCAATTCGTACCACTGACAGTGTTGTACTGTTATCCTTAGAATCTGGTAGTGAACTTTCCTTGATTTTAGTTAGCCTTTGATCGCGTCCATGACGATGCCATAGCTTCCAAACTTCAAAACAGAAGGAAGTTAGAGAAGCACTCAACTAGTCGATTTGAAAACAGCTGGTGATTAGGTAATACGGACTCTACAATATTGCAATTTCTGGTGCACTGCACATGGCAGCGTTCTGGGGTCCAGCAAGCGCATGATAAGTGGTTTGCCATAGAAAACGGGCTTTGCAGCCTACCTAGACGATAATTCATGACATGCAACGTCTCATCCCGCAAGATATATTGTATGTTTGTTTGTATGGTGTTTTTACGTTGCATGGAACCAGTGGTTATTCAGCAACGGCACCAACGGCTTTACGTGACTTCTGAACACGTCAAGAGTGAACTTCTATCACCAGAAATACACATCTCTCACTCCTCAATGAATGGCCGAGAATAGAACCCGACCACAGAGGTGGGAAGCAAGCACCAAACCAACCACGCCACTGAGGCACTTGCAAAGTATATTATGCGCACGGTAAGTGGTTTGCCACAGAAAACGGGCTTTGTAGCTTACGTAGATGACACTTCATGACAGCCTCATGTTAGAATCTGCAGTTGCTTCCTTTCAACAAAGACTGGACTAAAAGTAACTCATTTTAACATAATCGAGCTGAAATTAGAGCAAGGTGGAAATCTGGGGAATAACTATGAACCGTAAAAAAATATAAAAAAAATATCGAAGTTTGATTGTTAGAAGATCTAGAACTCTTGATCCAGCCCCCCGCCCCCAATACCCCCCACCCACACCCGGCACCTCCCCCATATCAGATCTTTTCATTGGTAGTATTTCTTGAACTACATCTATCTCGTTTTCAATTTGAGGCGTTATTCTTGAATGGCAAATTCACTTATGAGAAACAAATCCGGTTTATTTATTTTCTCCTTCGATTGCACTACAAATAAGTAAACAAACAAATAAATAAATAAATAAATAAAAATAAAATAAAATCGGTATACTGAGAAAGTCTTCCAGCATTTTTTGAGATCGGTTCACCTTTAGGAAATGTTTATTGGTCGAATTATAGTGGCTTACTGAGTTTTCTTGGCTTCGTTTATGGGCATTTTAAGATAAACTATATAAATATACATGTACATATAACTTTACATATTACATATATATGTATATACACAAACATATATATTATATATATATATATATATATATATATATATATACACATATATATATATATATATATATATATATATACATATATATATATATATATATACATACTATATATATATATATATATATATATATATATATATATATATATATATATATATATATACCAACCCATGCATGCACTAATCCACTAATTATGGCTGTTAAATAGTTCTTAAGTCAGTCAAATCTTCAAAACATTCTTAAAACCACACTCACAAAACGTAAAAACCTACGGAAGAAACCTTAAAAAGAAAGAAAGAAAAAAACGCGAGAATCCAATAAAAAAAAATCTCCATCCTGAATCCTTTCACGGTTTGTCTCAGAACCTGCGCATGCGCACCAAAAAGCCAAAAGCCAAGCTCTCGATCATCATCATCAGATTTTGCTTTCAATCACTTGCAAGGGACCCTATACACAACTCGCTGGACGGCGTGAATGAGTCAGGCACTCACTCAGACTGCTCTCCATGCATCAACGAATCTGAAAACTTGATTTGGAAAAAATAAAGAAGGAAAGGAGGTGGAGGAGGAGGAGGAGACAGACCCTTCTCAATTCTAAACGTGGCGTATAGCTTTCAAAACTCACTTCGCCTGCGTTTCCTGACCTTTGAGTCGATGTATCATACTACCCTGTTAGAATTGGAACACAGAATTTATGCCAAGGTCCAAGCACTGGGACCTAAGAGGTCATTCAACGCTGGAACGGAAATTGACAGCAAGGTGGTTTGAAAGGCGTAGCAGGAGGAAAACCTCAAAGCAGTTGCACTGTGAATCAATTGATAGAGAGGGTGGAAAGTCCAGAATAGAGGAAAGAATAAGAACGGAAGGCACAGGTAAAACGTAATGACCATACCCCGGTTTGGCAAGCTAAGGCCCTGCAAGGGTGACGCTGCAAAGACCGTTAAGCAATGACCTACTGGATGCCACCCATGTGAGGGCGCAATGACGGCATTACCAATATTACCCTATTAAATGAATACCTCTTTTAATAAGATAGAACTTCATATAAATGGGGAAAATGAGGGACCATTAGAAAGTTCTGTAGAAAATGCACGCAGAGTCGGTTTACATCATGAAAGTTTCCTGACTCTCTCTCTGGTCCGACCGGTTCGAATCCACGAGACGGACGGCAATTGATCATCAACTGAAAAGAAATTCCCCACTTCGGGTTAATATATATGAAAATATATAAATTCTCCACTGGGAGAGCGAATTTGGACTATTGTGAAATAAATCTGCGGCTTCATGCACACAAATCTAACATACCCACAATTTACATAATATATTATTAGTATATATTTTATATATATATATATATATTATAATACTATTTAAATATATTATGGATATATTAAGATAAATATAAAGGCAAAAGGCCGGGGTCAGTACCATCACACGACCATCTGCACAGGAGGGCAGTCTTGACAGCCAATATAAAAAAACGAAGCTAAGGCTAAGGTTGGCCAGGAACCAACCACCATTGCGTGCTACGCAAGCGAATCCCGTTATTTAATTTAAAAAATTGCAAAAAATTTTTTTTTGGCCTCGGTCTCCCCAGCGAAGGAATTACTTATAGGAGACCTGTAGGAGGTTCCTCCCTTTTGCCTTCTGTGTCTCTCTGAGGGTTCGCCTCAGAAAAACCCACATAGGAAGGCCGATGGCGTTTAAGCCATGTTGACTTACTCCCCGACACTCATTTTCTTTCTTATCAATGATGATTTAAAAACCGATCTATGACATTTCCATGCTACTGTGTGTGTGGTGTGTGTGTGTGGTGGTGTGTGTGTTGTGTTTTGTGTTTTAGCGAGAGAAAAAAAATACGAGAATGGAATGAGAGAGGAGAGAAGGGAAAAGGGAGACGAGAGATAGTAGAGAGAAGGGGTCCGGATGAAAGCGTTAAGTAATAGGTACAAGCCACTGAGTGGTTGTACATAGGAGTTACAAGGATTAGGATATCTCAAAGATTTGTTAGTCAGTCCAATCGGGGAGACATAAGCAATAGAATGATAAAAAAAAAGTTCATGAAAACTGGGACATGAGAGAGAGAGAGAGATGAGACGAGATGAGGAGACGACGAGAGAGAGAGAGAGAGGAAAAAAAAAGAGGGGGAAATAAGGGCCAGGTAAAATAAAATGATAAAAAGTCCTAACTTAGAAACACAAGACGCCTAGAACATGCCTCCTACCTACTGTCAAGAAGGGAGAAGGAGAAGAAGAGAGAGAGATGAGAGAGCGAGGAGAGAGAAGGGCAGGGGGTGGGGGGGGGGGGGTGGGGGGGGGGTGTACCGCGATGCTAACGATCTGATCTCCATAAGCAAGTTAGAGCCAGCCGTTAAGGCCGAATCCGAAATACGAACTGGAGAGGTTTGAAGACTCGCCTCGACAAACAGAGAGAAGGACAAAAGAACGGTTAGTTTTCTTTTTCTCAAAGGTGGAAGGGACAGGAAGAGAGAGAGAGAGAGAGAGAGAGAGAGAGGGGGGGTGGGGGGGGGGGGGTTCTTAGGCGAAAGGAGTAGGTGCGAGGACATGGAATGATGAAAGAAATAACAGAGAGAAAGGAGGAGGAGAGGGGGATGTTCAACGACAAGGGAAGGTGTACGAGGAGGGGGGAGGGAGAGATGATAGAGAGATTGAGGCAACGTGAGAGATGAGAGAGAGAGAGCTGGGCGAAAAGGGAAGGTAATAAGAGACAATGGGAATGATTAGAGAGGGAGCGAGCCTATTCGTTGGCGCAACAAGAATGAAGAGAGGACAGGACCAGACAGGACAGACAGACGTGAGGTCGTCCTTCCCGTCTCTCCTCCTCTCTCTCCTCTCTCTGCTCTCTCTCTCTCTCTCCCTCCCCTCTCTCTCCTCCCCCCCGCAGGGTCCTTCAGACTTCAAAAAGAAAAGTCCAGCGAGGACAAGGCGGCGCGTGTCGACTTCCCTCAAAGACTCTTCGAAATGAAGTCGAGACAAACGATGCTTCCTGTTTTTCATATTCGCTTTTTGCACTTTTTTTTATATTTTTTTAAGCGAAAAGAAAATACGAGCGATAGGGCTGGCTCTCAAGTTAGCTTTCTTCTTCTTCCCGGGGGAAAAAAAGAATTTACATCGTTCAACTGGCAGAGGGGAAAGGGAAAGGAGGAGGAGAGCGAGAGGAGAGCGAAGAGATGAGATGAATGTGAGGACGTACGAGGAAATGAGGAGAAGAGGCGAGAGAGATCGAGAAAAGGCATCAGACAGACGCGCACGGGACACAAGACGCCAGAAAGAGAAATATATAAGAAATACAGAGGGTATATTATATTCCCTCTCGAATATCCCATTGCGAGGCATAAGAATCACACCAAACAGTTTATCTAAATAACCCACCGAGACATTTATAATTTGGTAACGAGATTTAGGCAAAAAAAAAAAAAAAAAAAAAAAAAAAAAAAAAAAATCATACATACACACACACACACACATATATATATATATATACATCGTAAAAAGGAGCCCACAAATACACCCTAAAAAGAGTTCAAAACTATGGTTTTTATGGGCCCCTTTTAGCAGACGGATTTCTGTTATAACAGAAAATGATTTAAATCAATATGCATATATACATACACATTATATATACTATGTGTATATATATATATATATATCATATCACATCATATATAATTACATATACTATATATAACGAAATACTCACTGTACAAAACCATTGACATTCTCTCTCTCTCGTTTGGGAAATGACAAAATTAACAATGAACCCAACTCGTCTTTTATCCAGTTTCTTCTGTCCAAACTCCTCCAGTCCTGTTGTAAATGCTTGAAAGTTGAGGAAAAAGTCCTCTCATTTCCCACTCTCATTACCACTCCATTACTGCTATTCTCTCTCTCTCTCTCTCTCTCTCTCTCTCTCTCTCTGGTGACTACTTCATTATTCCTTCGTTTCTCATTTGGGTCTTCCAGCTGTCACTTCATTATTTCCTCCACTTTCAACCTATTGAACATTTTACTTCCCGTTTTTGGCACCGTTATCTCTCTCTCTCTCTCTCTCTCTCTCTCTCTCTCTCTCTCTCTCTCTCTCTCTCTCTCTCTCTCTATATATATATATATATATATATATATATATATATGTATATATATATATATATATATATATATGTATATATATATATAATATTATGTATATATATATATATATACATATATATATATATATATATATATATATATAGACTAGACAAGATCATTAAGACACTAAGAATGAACAGTAAAACCTGCTCCTAGAGATAAGTGAGCACACGATGTTAGTCTCCTCCTAGGATGGCCTAACAAGTCTTTGAGACATCCTAATCCTTGTAACTCCTTATAACTCTGATTACCACTCTCTGTAACTATTTTTTCATTTTTTTTTTGTCTTTGCATTAACCACTGCAACATTTGTCCTACTGTATTAAAGTGCCAATTCTTTATTTCTTATATGATACTTAATCATTTAAATTTATCGTAACTATTTCTCCCCTACCTTCCCTGCTTCCGCTTCTGTATAGTCCTTCCCTCCTGGTCGGCCCTGCAGAGGAGTGCCTTCATTAATTAGCCAAAGGCACTTTACAAATGACAGGGGGAACTAGATTCGCCCCTCCCAATAATGGGGAGGCACGCGCCTCTGGATAATAGCTGTGGCAACCAGCGCCAGCAGACGCAGTGCCACTAGACGCAGTGCCACTAGACGCAGTGCCAGCAGACGCAGTGCCAGCAGACGCAGTGCCAGCAGACGCAGTGCCACTAGACGCAGTGCCAGCAGACGCAGTGCCACTAGACGCAGTGCCAGCAGACGCAGTGCCACTAGACGCAGTGCTAGCAGATGCAGTGCCAGTTATACAGTGCCAGGCATATACAGTGCCAGAGATACAGTGCCAGCAGACGCAGTGCCAGCAGACGCAGTGCCACTAGACGCAGTGCCAGCAGATACAGTGCCAGCGGACGCAGTGCCACTAGACGCAGTGCCAGCAGAAGTGCCAGTGGTCAGCCAAGACGCAGTGCCAGCAGATGCAGTGCAGCAGACTGCAGTGCCAGCGGACGCTGCCACTAGTGCCAGCCAGCAGAACTCAGTGCAGCATGATCGCAGACGCAGTGCACTAGATGCAGTGCCACTAGAGCAGTGCCACTAGATGCAGTGCCAGCAGACGCAGTGCCAGCGGACGCAATGCCACCAGATGCAGGCGGAGAGGCCTTCCACACACTACTTGGATCTACCACCATTTTTTTTCCCATTCTGATGACCAACGGTCTCACATCTGGGACATACCGCCTTCCTCTGTTGCTTTACTATTAGTTTCGCTTGCTCGGGGAGTAAGCCTACAACCTACTATGTTGTTGTTTTTGTTGGGGGCGGTAGGAAAGCTTAAAAAGGTCTGAAAAAGGTGTTTCGCGTTGAGTTAAAGATACAGGAATCTTCGGATAGGATATTTATGTTTTGTTTATTAGAATGAAAATGTAACAAATAATGTGCATGTTTAACAGTAAAGAACAATTATTTCTAATAAAATATAGCGCATTTACTTTAATTTTTGTTGGTGAAACGATGCGCTATTTGACCCCGCAGATTTTAGCACATGCCCCGAGTAAGCTGGTGGTCGGATAACGCCCTGTTTCCCATATTCTCCCGTTTCCTTACCTATCCAACCCAAACCCGGGGCGGACAAACAAGATTGCAATGGGTGAGCGGCTGTGTCATGTCTACCCTACTGTCTCACCCCGGGGAGGACGAAGAAGATCCACTCAGATTTTATTATTTTTATTATAGATTCTTTAAGCTCCCTCTTTCCCTAACATATCAGAACCTTTCTCGCATAATATACGATCAGCGTGACGTCAATGTCAGTGAATGCAGAACCAGATGTAATTACAGAGAGTGAAAGGCCCACCCGACCGATATATATTCAATCTCTTTAGTGAACAAATTACACTCCGAGGGTAATCACAAATATACGGACGGACATCAACGTACTTCACCTGATGAATTGAGCGGACCAGTGTAGAGCTCCAGCGTACATCAAAGGAAGGGGGAAGGAAGTCTCACAAAATATAATCATCCATTTAGTAGCGATATATCGAATGTCCCTTTCCAGGAAACCTGAACTTCAATCGACCGCCAGGAATCACCAACTCCCTGACTTAATTGTCCCTTCAGATAATGGACTTCTAATTGGCAGGCTGCGATATATCAGTTTATATCCACACACGCACACCACACACACAAACACACTGACAAACACATACACAAACACACAAGCAGATCGATTGACGAGCGATCTGAGACTCAACATCGAACTCTGTTATTAGACGAGTAGAGCGATGCTACTTGCATAAAAAAAAAAAAAAAACTGAAAAAAAATCACACACACACAAACAGTATTTAACTCTACCATAAGCTATAGTATATTCACATCCACCGTTGCATTTGATGTCTAGGCCAGACCCTTACGACGCTCCTGATTGGCTTTTGATAAGGTAATCACAGGGCTGGAAACTCTCAGTCTCTCTCGAGAGTTCACATAGGCAGGATGTAGTATGTTCCACCTCTCCCGAGGGATACTTTTGAAAGACGTATCCCTCAGGTGAGGTGAAACATAGATCCTACCCATGTGAACTTTCGAGAAAGACTGAGCGTTTCCAGCCATGTGATGGATTTATCAACAGCCAATCAGGAGCTTCGTAAGGGACTGGCCTAGACATCAAATGCACGGTTGATGTGAATCTACTAAAGCATACGAGAGACTCATAAACGATTCCAAGTCACGTATAGTGTCGGTTCTCTTCTGACAAAAGAATTAAAGAATCTGTCTTGATATTAACATATGGAAATAAAGAGAAGACTGTGGGAGTTCTTGAGAGTAAACAAACAACATACCAGTTGCGATAAAAACACACGAGACTGCAGAATAGAAATGTACTTCCAAGTTTACTGCTGACAACAAAGACAAAATGAAGCAATGAGAAAGATTCTCTAGATAAGAGTAGACACTCAAATTGGTATTCACGCTGGTTATGCAGTTTCTTGATTGAAGTCTCGTTTGAAGGAGGACCTCTTGCACTGTTTGGCTTATTTACCGCTCAAATTAGGGGTTGCCATTTGTAGATGTACATGTTTAGCAATCACATGCTCATAGACATCCACAGTGATATATATATATACAAAATAAATATATATAATTATATATATATATATATATATATATATACTATACATACACACACACACACACACACACACACACACACACACACACATATATATATATATATATATATATATATATATATATATATATATATATATATATATATATATAATATACATATATATAATCAATAAAGGATTATAAGCTTGACCCTCTTTCCTTATCTCTTTTGCTTAAAAGAGCAGGCCGCCCAGATTATCAAACTGTAACTCCGCCCCGCCCCCTTTTCTGTTTTTTGTATATAAAGGGCTGTCAACTCCTATTGTTATATTCAGCGTGAGTTTGGAAATGTAGAATATACTACGAAAAGTACTCGTCAAAAGTCCCTGTTCACTTACCTTTCTACCGTTGGATTTAAGGTTATATATATATATATATATATATCCCTATATATAATATATAGATGATATATATATATATATAGTGTCCATAAGTCCCAGTACCGTTACAAGTATTTATTGCTGTGATGGTACTGAGACTTTATGGACACACCTGTATGTATATATATATATATATATATATATATATATATATATATATATATATATATATATATATATATATATAAAACAAAATGCATACGCTCGTCCATCACTCTATCAGGATACCAGCCATAAGGTTTGAAAGGCTCGATCGCCCAAACCCATCCCATCATCTAAGAAACTTCCGTCAATTACTAATAAAATACTAATAGGCTCTCAAGGACATCATATCAGTCTTGAGCACCAGAGCTTAATCAACTTTGACAGCTTCCAGTCGCCTTAACACACCACTTTCAGATGACGGTTATAAATACCAGCAATTTACCAATCCTTCCTAAGATCATATTCATCTGCTGCTTCACATAAGTGAACTGGAATGCTATTTTCATCATTATTATTACTAACAAACATATGTATACAGAAATTATGTATGAAAATTCGTAAAGTAACTAAGTCTACGGGCATAAACAGCCTCGTTTCACGGGCAGAACCAGCTCCGTTTCAGGGAATCCCTTCTCAACCCCATTCCACTTCGGAGGGGGAGGAGGTAGGATGAACCCCATTATAAACCATCTTAGGGGTCCCCACTATAACCCTGCCAAGTTTCATGCCCATCGGGCCAGCCGTATGGCCGTGATTGAATGACAGACGGACGGACAAAGCATCAGGCCCATTATGAGAATAGT
>NC_061104.1:40267591-40299549 GCF_015104395.2 Macrobrachium nipponense
GTAGGTCGAATATGATATTGCTATATTTAGGGCAGTAGGTCGAATATGATATTGCTATTTTTGGGTCAGTGGGTCGAACTGGATTTTCCTATATTTAGGGTAGTGGGTCGAAATTGATTCTCCCATTTCAAATAATGGATCGAAACTTGCAGATCAGTCAAAAAAAGTCACGTTGAATCTAAATTGCTCTATAAAATCCAAATAAAGCCTGGGAAAAAATTCCACACACACAAACACAAACCTTTCACTCTCTCAAAACTCTCATTCATAAAAACTTGAAACGAAATACAAAACCTGTCTTCAAAACGTCACATTATTTTCAGAAAGCCCCAGAACCGTAATGGAATTTTAAAACTTCCTCCCCCGCCCCCCACAACCACCAGCGTCCCCTCACAGAGGGGCACCCCCCCCCGGGGACGGGGGGGAAAACGATCCCGAGTCCCCTCTCACGACCGGAGACATTCTATAATGCATAACAATAAGCGATGACGGAAACGTCGCGACAGGGACTAATTCAAACCCCCCAGATTTCGGGCTGTCTCGCGCCGAATTACCAAAAAGGGTCGGTCGCGGGGTGGGCTCGGCATGTTGGGGGGGGGGGGGTTGGAGGGTCGGTCGCGGAGGGAGTAGGCCAGGGGACTCGGCATGTTGGGGCTGGGGGGGGGGGGGGGGTGGGGGGTAGGGGGGCGGGTTAGGTAGCAGCAACAGGGAGGAACTGTGGATGAGTGGAGGATGGATTGTCACCAGGAAGGATGAGGCTACTTTATCTCCCCGTTCATACACAGCATCCAATTCCAGATGCAAACGCAACCGACAAAGGGCCTTTCGGCGTTTCCCGGATTGCACATAATGCATGTCAGGTTTTGGGGTGCGGGGCAGTGCATTATATGCCCACCGTACCCAGACAGCCTTCATCAGGGGGAGAGTTTTTGAGGGCTTTATCGAGGACTAAATCGGCAGAGTAAGACTTGAATGAAGGGGATTTTAGATAGCCAAAAACTGCGCAATAAAGCAAAAGTAGTCATCTATCATAATAAAATCAGAGTGATCTGGTTTGTCTTCCCCTGGGTGACAGAAGGGGAGACATGACATAGCCACCTACCCCTGCAAACCAGTTTGTCCGCCCAGGGTGTGGGCGGGAGGGAAGGGGAGACATCCACCATCCTCCTGCAAACTTGTTTGTCCACCCTGGGGGTTGGGGCAGGGTTGGTAGGGGATCAGGAGGAAAGGGGAGACATCCAACATCCTCCCTCAAACTTGCTTTTCCATCCCGGGGAGGAGGAGAGGTTGGTAAGAGATCGGGGGGGGGGGGGGGGGGGGGAAATGGGGGGGGGGGGGGGGGGGGGGATATGTCCATCCTCCTGCAAATTTGTTTGCCCGCCCCATGAGATGGTTAGGGTTTGTAAGTGATCGGGAGGGTAGGGTAGACACCCGCTATCCTCCTGCAAACTTGTTTGCCCGCCCTGAGTGGGGGGGAGGGTTGTCGGCTTCTGAGGTGGTGATGGGGGGTGGGGTTTGGTAGGCGATCGGGAGGGTAGGGGAGACAGCAGCACAGAGTTCCAGTGCACACAATTCAGAACCTATAAAATCTGATTGGATGAACTCTGTACAAGAATGCAGACTTTTCCACGCTGTCATATTTACAACCCGGGCGAATGTTTTTTGGCAAATAGTAGTGCAGATAAATTCATTCCTCCACTTTTTTTAATCCTAACAGTTGGAAGCTTGACTCAGAATTTGCTCTTCCCAGACTACAACCAGCAACACAAGATAAAGAAAAATAATAAAATAAAAAATACCTTTTTACTGTTTTAAGACTTGATGCTGGTTCGTGCAACACTATTTACCCCAACTGTACAACGTATGAGCTTACAAAAATAAAGGCTGAAACTAAGAACAAATCCTTAATATGATAAAATTCAATATCAATTATAAGAGATTAAGCATATTTCGGGACTCGGTAACGATTATAAAAAGACACAAACCTAATAAACAGCGACAGAGAATAATCCTTTATTGTTGAAAAAACTGTTTAATTAATCCGTATACTGTCAGTAATAAACTTTATAGAGGAATAAATTAAAAACAATATTTTGGGAGTGTTAACCTCTCTCTTTCTCTCTCTCTCTCCCTCTCTCACAAAACACACACCACACACACACACACACACACACACACAATGAGAAAACCAATGAATCTGATTTCCCACAAAATAGATTTGCCCCTGTTTTAATTTTTCCATTTCGAAGCTCTCGGCATAAGAGATAAAATTTACTGTGCTAAGAGCAGGATCATCGCTTTGTATTTAATCTCCTCCGTCAGTTCAAACAGCACAGGAGAGAGAGACGAGCGAGGAAGAGGTGGACGAGAGAGAGAGAGAGAGAGAGAGAGAGAGAGAAATTACATATCTCGACGGCAAAGATGTGCTTCGCTTTATCTTGACTCATGCATTTCTCTCTCTCTCTCTCTCTCTCTCTCTCTCTCTCTCTCTCTCTCTCTCTCTCCTGCTTATCCATACCTTTCATATCTTTCAATGCAAAACAGATATTCTCTTCCCATTCTGCTTTACTTACTTGTAAATGCAAACACAAATTTACGTGCCGATCACTCGAGAGAGAGTTTATTGCGTCATTCGCTCCGTCAGTCCTGCATGATCGGAATATTCGAACTTTATCTTGAGAGAGAGAGAGAGAGAGAGAGAGAGAGAGAGAGAGAGAGAGAGAGAGAGAGAGCAGAATTCAAGCGAGGAGGAGAGAAAATGGAAAGGTGCAAGCAAACGCCATTGCGCAGAGCAACACAGGCATTTGTTTTTTTCTTTTTCGTGCCCACTTCCTTCGCTTCGTGCTGTTGACAGCAAACATATCTCGGACCATAAAAACTCCTGCAGGCTTAAACCTGGAGCATTTTCCGCTTTGTGTTTTCTCCCGTGACAATAGGAACCTTAAGCGTATATTTCTCTGCGAACTTCGACAGAGGCTGCGCTGTCGCTGCAATCGCACTTTTAAAAAGCTGCCTGAAAACAAACCTCTTGAGGCAGCTTTGTCTGTCCGTCCGCCCTCAGAACTTAAAAACCACTTAGGGTAGAGGGCTTAAAATTGGTATGTTGACCACCCACCCTCCAATCATCAAACATACTAAATTACAACCCTCTAGCCTCAGTAGTTTTGATGTTATTTAAGGTTAAAGTTAACTATAATCATGCGTCTGGTAATGCAACAACAGGCCACCACGGCAGGGCGAGAGCTTCATGGGAAGCGGCTCATACATTATTATACAGAGACCACCGAAAGATAGATCTAGTTTCGGTGGCCTTCATTATAAACTGTACAGAAAACTTGACTGCGCCGATGTTTCCTTGTCATAATGCACACTGTTCACGTCGACTGCGTTCTTAGGTGATGAGAAAAAGAACATTTTCTTTCAAAAAAATGAAACTTTTGACACAGAAATGAAAAATGTTCCTCGAAAAACGATGTAATTAGGTCACAGGGTTCCCTATCTTTCTGAAGATGAACACCGCCATAATTTCAGAAATTGCTAAGAAATCAAATTGGTAAAAAACTTCCTAAATTCCTCCAAACACTAAATGAATTGCATTGTACAGAAGATTGAAAAGTAAAACTTTTATTAGTTAATATTTCAGTTATTCAAATTTACCAAACTTAACACATTTCGTACAGATTGATAACTCGCGTAAACAGGTCTTGTAAGTACCTCTTGAGAGAACGTAAGTTTAATTAATGCATTTTATGTACAGCTTATAATCAACGCCACCAAAAATAGATATCTATCTTTCGTTGGTCTCTGTATAATGCTTTATGAGCCGCGGCCCATGATAACTCTCAGCCGGCCGCGGTGGTCTGTGTTGTTGCACTGCCGAGGCACGATCATGGATAATTTTAACCTTAAATAAAATAAAAACTATTGAGGCTAGAGGGCTGCAATTTGATACGTTTGATGATTGGAGGGTGGCTGACCAACACCAAATTGCAGCCCTCTAACCTCAGGAGTATTTAAGATCTCAGGGCAGACTGAAAAATTACGGACGGACAGACAAAGCCGGCACAATAGTCTTCTTTTAAGAAAACTAAAAGGACGAGAATAATTGATAATTGTGGAGAATTCCTCAACTATATTCCAAAATCCTGTAAACATGCTAAACTATCTCACATTTTGACAGGAAAAAAAACTGAACAAAATCCTGTAACTATGATGTTAACAAATTAGCATACATATCCATAATTCCACGCAACACAAAAATGCTTGCCCTTAAATGTTTATTTCACTGGGAGTTTTTAACAAGTGGAAAATAAAACCAGTAATTCTGTGTGGAAAACAGGTAAAATGCAATGTTTTCAACTCTTAAAATACCCTATTTCGCATAACATTATTCATGCTGTTGATATGCACGAAAAGTCCAGTACAGAAATGCTTTTGGATATAATTTAAATACAGCAGATTGAACCGAATAAGAAAACCGACAGGGAGTTGGTTACATTTACCGCACCATTGAAAAAATCATGCAATTTTACAAATCACTGCTGGATTATTTTAGCATCAATAATAACTGCTACAATGTACCATCGACAAATTATCCAGTTTTACAAATAACTGCTGAATTATTTTAGCATCAACAATAACTACTACAATGTAACTTCCACAAATTATGCAGTTTACAAATATCACCGGTGGGTTAATTTGTCCTTAACAGGAAGCAGAACTACAATACTACTACTGCTACTACTACTACTAATAATAATAAGATTAAATGAGAAAGAAAGAAAATATTGATAAATACCAAGACCTGAAAACTGAAATAAGGATATGGGATATGCCAGTGGAAATCGTACCCATGATCATAGGGACAGCACGAGGCACGATCCAGAGATCCCTGAAAAGGAACCTGGAAAAACGAGATGTCGAAGTAGCTCCAGAACTCGTGCAGAAGAGCGTGCTACTAGAAACAGCGCACGTAGTGAGAAAATTGATGGACTCCTAAGGAGGCAGAATGCAATCCGGAACACCCCCACACTATAAAAACCACCCAATCGAATTGGATGACTGTAATAGACCAAAATATTAATCATACATAGAGTTTTATTATCGACTAACACGAACAATAATAATTTCTGCAGTTTACAGCAGTAATTGAAGAGAAGCATAACCTCCTTGACAGTCGCAGGCCAGGAAAGAGCTGGCACTCTCGAGCACGATTTCACAGTGACAGAACACTTCCTGACGACGAGAAGTGCACAGCGGAGCTCAAGATCAACAGGTTGGGAGTCCCCGTCAAGAATGACCTTATTCTCATTAACAAGCCTGGGGTCCCGTCCCATCCAGGAGGGTTCCCAGGAGGAGATAGTGCACTGTAGACATTACTTAAGGCACTTTACTGCCTGCCTTCGGCCCCTATCTGCAAACCCCCTTTCGTTCCCTTTACTGTACCTCCTTCCATATTCTCTTTCTTCCATCCTACTTTCCTCAACCCTGCGAAAGGTCTTCATGTCACACCTCTCATACCTCTTACTGTCCAGTTTCCGATTCGGTGCTGAATTGACCTCATGGGTGGTCCCAGTGCTTGTTGGCATATGGCCTCAATTCTGCATTCAATTCAGAACCCATCCAGGAGGGTGATACGCGATGAGTTTCCTTTCGGGTTTCACGGCTTCCAGTGAGAAATAATAACGCCTTGGAGGTCGGTAGTCGATTACTAGCCGTCTGCTTCAGCTGAGAAGTGTGGATAAGGTAAGAGATTCGATATACAATACCATCGGTTAATCAAGCACAAGAGCAAAGACTGCACGCAAGCAAACATATCAATAAACGTACCAGGGACACAGAAATGACTTCCATTGTATTATGAAGAAACGAGTGCAGCGTGTCAACGCTATTTGTATTTTCAATAAAAAATAAAATAAACAAATAAATAAATAAAACTAATTGCCCAATCATACGCAAATACCTGACAGGTCAGAGTTCTCCATAACAGATATCCTATAGAGAGAGAGAGAGAGAGAGAGAGAGAGAGAGGTTCACATGAAATGGCATACATGAAGTCACAAGAGAGAGAGAGAGAGAGAGAGAGGACAGAGAGAAGAGATAGAGAGAGAGAGAGAGTAGGTCAGAGAAAGGATTAAGGAAAGGGTTCACAAGAAGGATAGGATAGTGAGAAGAGAGAGGAGCGAGAGAAGAGAAAGAGAAGAAGAAGAGAGAGAGAGAGAGAGCGGCATACATGAAGTTACAAGACAGAGAGAGAGGGCACCCACTTGCAATGTTGACGCATTTTTCGACCGAGAGGGAAGCCGAGCAGAAGCAAAAACCGGATCACATTTTTTGCGAATATTTTTATTTTTATTTTTTCTGAGCCTTAATAAACATCGTTGCCTTTCGAGACTTATCTTATTTACATACTCCGGCTATAGTTACTGAGCTGGATATAGAATTTAGGCCAAAAGGCCTAGAGCTGGGACCGATGAGGTCATTCTGCGCTGAAAGGAATATCGACAGTGAAAAGGTTTGAAAGGTGTAACAGGAGGTAAACCTCAAAAAGCAGTTGCAATAGGAGAAAGAGAATATGAAAGGAGGTAAGGTAGAAGGAACGAAAGGGGTTGCAGTTGGGGGGCTTAAGGCACGCTGCAAGGAACTTTAAGTAATGCCTAAAGGGCGCCGCATGAGATGCACTGACGGCATTATCCCCCTATGGTGTCACAGGTATGTGATGTTCCGTCGGGAGTAAAAGGAGGATACTACGATTTCAAATGGCTGAGATGTTGAATATTTTCCACAAAAGAATCCTTAGACAGCCCAAGCCATGTCACATTGGAGAGCTTCGCTAAGGACATTATAGAAACTTATCCAGTTACCCACGACCTGCCGTAGGGGGAAGAAATATCCTGCCATTGACTCTCAAGGTGAAGGAGGTCTTTTGATATACACATTCAGAGGGACCTTTGTATCAGCACATAATGAGCCTGAGAAGTCTCTCCCGCTCCTTTTATAATAATAATCCCGGAGTAATCACTGCGAGGTGAAGGAGAGAGAGAGAGAGAGAGAGTGAGGAGATATAGGTGGTGGGGGGGGGGGGGTGTGGAGAGAGAGAGAGAGAGAGAGAGAGCAATATTTTTATAAGACATTTTACGAAATATTAATTGAAGTTGTAGTATTTCAGGAGAGAGAGAGAGAGAGAGAGAGAGAGAGAGAGAGAGAGAGAGAGAGAGAGAGAGAGAGAGAGAGAGAGAAGAGAGAGAGAGAGAAATTTTAAATGAGACAAAATTTTAACGAAAATAAGTTAAATTAAGTTGCAGTATCGAGAGAGAGAAAATTTTAATGAGGCCTTTTACAAAATATTAATTGAAGTTGCAGTATTTCAAGAGAGAGAGAGAGAGAGAGAGAGAGAGAGAGAGGAGAGAGAGAGGAGAGAGAGAGAGAGAAAGAGGCCTTTTTTAAGAGGCCTTTTTACAAAAATATTAATTGAAGTGCAGTATTTCAAGAGAGAGAGAGAGAGAGAGAGAGAGAGAGAGAGAGAGAGAGGGATCAAAAGTTTCTTTCAGAAGTTTAGGGGCTGGGAATCTAGCTAAGTACTTTTCCTCGTCGACAATCTTTTCCCATTATGGAGGAAACAAAGCGTCGAAAAGCGAAACGAAAACCTGCTTTTCATTGGCCTCTACTTAGGCTACGACTGCGGTAGGTACATTTAAGAGTTTTCTGAAACTAACCATGAAGCAGGCAGTTTAAAACAAATTCAACCTGAAAATTCATTAGCAAACGCAACAGCATAGAGCAACGATAAAAACGACTTATAAGTGATTTCCTACTTGAATTGAATACAGGTAGTCCTCGGCTTATGACGGGCGTTATGTTCTTGAGATGCGTCCTAAGCCGAAAATCGTCGGAAGCCGGAAAATTGTCAAAAATCATAAGTGAACCTTACTTTTAATGCTTTGGGTGTATTAAAAACTATGTAAAATGCATTTTTAATTGCATTTTTCATTAAAAAATGTCAAATATTGATTATTTTGCCTTTTTTTGAGTCATTTTTTCCCCGTCAGATTGGCGTCGTAAGCATCGTAACCCAGGAAATAATTTCTGACGAATATAATTGAAAAGCGTCGTAACCTCGGAACGTCGTGAGTCGAACCCAAGCACTGGGGACCTATAAGGTCATTCAGTGCTGGAGAGGAAATTGACAGTAAAAGGTCTGGAAGTGTAACAGGAGGAAAACCTCAAAGCAGTTGCACTAGAAAGTAAGTATTGCAAGAGAGTGGATAGCAAGATGGGAAGGAAGCGAATATGAATGGAGGTACAGTAAAAGGAAAGAAAGACGTTGCTGTGAAGAACCTTTAGTAATGCCTACATGTTGCAACTTCTTCAACATAGCGTCCACAATGAAGACTATTCAGCGCTATTCCACAATATTTTTAAATTCATTTAAGTCTCTACATCATTTCAGGAAATAATTCCATCTGCCATTATCTTTCACATTTGCATTTAATGTACGATGTTGAGAGAGAGAGAGAGAGAGAGAGAGAGAGAGAGAGAGAGAGAGAGAGAGAGAGAGAGAGAGAAATTTTAATGGGGCATTTTACAAAATATTAATTGAAGTTGCCAGTATTTCAAAGAGAGAGAGAGAGAGAGAGAGAGAGAGAGAGAGAGAGAGATGAGCCACTACAGTATTAGATTACTGATGTGAAAACAAAAATCATCTAATTGAATAAGTTCCCATAAAACATCACAAATTCCTTCCGTAATTTTTCCCCCTCAAAAGGGACCATAAAGACGAAATCAAAGCCATGGCAACCGACTTTTCTGGCACGGGAGTAAAAAGCCTAGAGAGAGAGAGAGAGAGAGAGAGAGAGAGAGAGAGAGAGAGAGAGAGAGAGAGAGAGAGAGAGACCCTTCATTCATATAATAATGAAAAAGATAGATTCCTAATTCACAAGTGTGTTCGTCCAGTGATAACAGGCGAAACTGAATCCCGGCTACCACAATAAGCAAACATCATTGTATTAAAACAAGTAAAAAAAAATGACGCCAGACCCACGAACACGGCTAACTGTAACCTTCAATAAAACAAAAACCACTGTGGCTAGAGGGCTGCAATTTGGTACGTTTGACGATTGAAGGGTGGATGATCGACATGGCAATTTGCAGCCCTCTAGCCTCAGTAGTTTTAAGATTTGAGGGCGGACAGCAAAAGTGCGGACGTACGGACAAATAGCCGGCACAATAGTTTTCTTTTAAGGAGAGCTAAAAAAATATTTTCGTCACGAATGAAAATATAATACCAAAAAAAATATAATGAAGATTAAAAAAATATACATATGAGCAAATAATTATTTGACAAAACAAAAACAAATGGCAAAGGTGAAAATATTAAAAGTCCAAAACTGAAATTCTGCCGTGAACGGACGACCCCCTCTCCATCCCCTCACCCGACACCAAGCCCCCCCAACCCATCCCATATAGGAACCATCAAGAATATTTGATGGAAGTTTTCTACCTCCCTTGATAAGCCTCTGATCACGAGAGAGAGAGAGAGAGAGAGAGAGAGAGAGAGAGAGAGAGAGAGAGAGAGAGAGAGAGAGAGAGAACTCCTAAGAAGTCAATCAAGGATGGGCATCCTCTCCTTGCTCCCCCTCCTTGCTAGAGACCTTCGTCCAGAATTTTCGAGACTTTTGGAAGTTTACTGGTTCTGTTCTGTTCTCTTCAAGTGTAACCTATACATACATATATATATATATATATATATATATATATATATATATATATATATATATATATATATATATATATATATATATATATATATATATATATATATATATATATATATATATATATATATATATATATAACATATATATATATATACATATATATATATATAGTTATATTTTATATATATATATATATATATATATATTTATTAATATAATATATATATATATGATATATATTAAATAAAATATATATATATATATAGATATATAGATATATAGATATAATATATAATAATCTATATATAACTATAATATTAATATATAATATATATATCTATATATATATATATATTATATATAGATATATATATATATATATATATATATATATATCATAGTAAGCACAACGCACACGGACAAACCCACAAAGGGTGACGAATATCAATACCCTCCTCTTCCACCCTCCCTCTTCTTCTCCTCGCTTTTCTTCTCTCTTCTTTCTCTCTTCCCTACCTTGCTTGCTTGCTTACTTGCTTGCATCGAGGACACCCCCCCCCCCCTTTTTTCAACTCGTTATGACTGTAGGGGGAACCCACGATTCTCGAGTTTCACTGTAAACACATTCTCACGTTTCATTATACAAAGCAACTCTTTATTCTGAGAGTTATGTTATTCAAATGAACCCAGACTCGTCCCTCTCGGGATTTTTTTTTCTTTTTTAACCTTTTCCGTCTTAATTATACGTGATGTGTTTCGCTTTATCTTGACGCGTGCATCTCTCTCTCTCTCTCTCTCTTCTCTCTCTCTCTCTCTCCTCTCTCTCTCTCTCTCTCTCTCTCTCTTCATACAAAACAAACAATCAGTTTCCAATCGGTTTTACTGACTTGTATAACGTAAACAAAGTTATTTAACGACCACTCAACGGCGTCTATTGCATCATTCGCTCCATCAATCCTCAGAGAGAGAGAGAGAGAGAGAGAGAGAGAGAGAGAGAGAGAGAGAGAGAGAGAGAGACTACAAATCTCAACGGTTAAAACTGGAACTTGTGAGCGGATTCGCACTGTCAATATGCTCTTCATCTTATCGTAACTTACTCAGAGAAAAAACTCCAGGGGCAAATACAGCAGTATTTAATCGGGGATATATCACTTGTAACAAACCTTCCACCAAAATAAAAAATAAAAATAAATAAAAATAGGAGAACAGTAGTGAAACCAAGTGCGTCGACGGAATGAAATGGATATTGAAGTTCCAGTCCCATGACAGGAGCTGGGGATCGCTTATCTACACTGTAAAATTATCTCATTTATTTGGAAATACAAAATGCGTAATTGTACATACTTGAGAACAACGACAGTGATACCAGGTGGGGATCCGATAGGGGAAGGAATATTTACTTGGCAGAATTTTATGCTGGTGATGAATACATAAATACATTCATGGATCTCATTGATTCTCCCCAATATATACCGAGCTGTTTGAGTTGAAAGGTCAAAAGGCAAATCGAGGAAGATTAATAATAATAATAATAATAATAATAATAATAATAATAATAATAATCATAATAATAATAATAGTCGCAATACCATGTGACACCAGAGTTGAAGAGAAAGAAAGGGAAAAAATGGATAAGTATCAAAGGAGCCTGAAAATAAAATAAAATAAGGAAGGATATGGGATATGCCAGTGGAAATTGTACCCATAATCATAGGAACACTAGGAACGATTCCAAGATCCCTGAAAAGGAATCTGGAAAAACTAGAGGCTGAAGTAGCTCCAGGACTCATGCAGAAGATTGTGATCCTAGAAACGGCGCACATAGTAAGAAAAGTGATGGACTCCTACGGAGGCAGGATGCAACCCTGGAACCCCACATTATAAATACCATCCAGTCGAATTGGAGGACTGTGATAGACCAAATAATAATAATAATAATAATAATTATTATTATTATTATTATTATTATTCATTTCAGTAGATGAAACCTAAATTCACAGGGAACAAGCACACCAAAGAGGCCACAGACTTGTAATTTAAGCTTCCAAAGAATGTCGGTTTCAACCTCCCACCGCTAACCCCAACACTGCAGCAGTGTGACTGATCATGATACAGAGCCAGTAATTTCGCATAGCCCTGGTGGAGACGCGAACCAGGTACATCTGAGCGGCATGCCACGACACTAGCCACCTTAGCAGCAGCAGCAGCAGCAGACCAAGAGGCATTTTTTTTTTAACAGAAAAATAGACAGAAAATATATAATTCAAATTCCGATATTTCAAGCGTCAAAATCTCGCAATCCAAAACGACAAAAACGTAAAAGGGCGAGAAACTCTCGAGAAAATCTCAAACGCCAACATGTCAAGAATACTCCAGAGACCCCTTTGAAAAATTCAGGATCCGAGGTCCTCCTCTTACGACGAGATTTCCCAGCGACCTTAAATGAGAAGAGGCGTGGCAGCGAATAAAATAAAAGGGGTGGGGGCTGGGGGAAAGGGGGGGGGGGGGCGGGGGGGGGACAAACACACTGACTGCGTGACGATAATTCCACAAAAACACAAAATGTCTTAAGCTTCTCCCTAACCACACCCCCCTCCCAGCAACTTTGAAGTCAAATACGCGAAAATTTCACAAAATTTAACTCGAGAGGCACAGACAGATTTTTTTTTATTATTTATTTTATTTCTATGCAGGGCTGGTAACTTTGAGAGGTTATATATATATGTGTGTAGTGCTGCATACATGTCACATATGTGTATTATATGTCAAATATGTTATTCCAAAAGAAATATATACATATATATATACAATTTCTCAAAGTTGCTGACACTGTACGAAATCCAATAAACATTTTTGTCCGTCGAATAAAATCCCTGAAATAAAGAGATCCCATCTATCGAGTTTTTTCTAATATTTGACTTCAAAGTTTGTGAAGAGAAATCTATGAAATTGTTAACTATATATATATATATATATATATATTCTATATATATATATATATATATATATATATATATATATATAGAGAGAGAGAGAGAGAGAGAGAGAGAGAGAGAGAGAGAGAGAGAGATATCAATATATTTGCCCTTCGAATAAAATCTCTGAAATAGAGATCCCTCTACCGAGTTTTTCTAATATATGACTTCAAAGTTTGAGATAAAAAAATATATGAAATACATAGACTATATATATATAGATAGACAGATAGGTAGATAGATAGATACATAGATAAGATAGGTAGGTAGATAAATCGACACACAGGCAGACAGAGAACCGTTTGAGAACCAAAAACCTAATATATCTTCAGTTCTGAATTTCACCTCCCAGTAAATGGATGTCGTCGACGGTTTCCCCTTATCTCTATTTCCCGATTTGGTTAAATGTTCAAAAAAGGGAGAAAGAGATAAAGATAAAAAAACAATAAAAAAAAAAAATATAGGAGGGCACAGAAGTGAACTCATTCCCGATTTGAAAAGTGGGATTCCTTCGACTTCGAAAATTGGATTAAAAATAAAAATAAAAATAGAAATAAAAAAATCCTTTTGCCCAGACGTCAATATCCTACTTATAATTTTTTATATAATTTAATGGAAAACTGGAGAATGTTAATTTCAGTGTCTCAGACTGTTGACGGTGATAATTCTTCCTTGATCCAAATGGAAAAGGAGGGGGGGGTGGGGGGGTTTCAGGTGGATATCTCCATCATCAGATAAAATGTGATGAAATGCTGGAACTGCGATAGGCTATCTGGAAGACCCTCAAACCTTTTATACATATGACATATATCTGATGTATTTCTATTTATTCTTGTCTATTCATCTCTTCCTCTCTCTCTCTCTCTCTCTTTACACTATCTCTCTCTCTCACACACTATCGCCCTCTCTCCATCACAAACTCTCTCTATCCCTCTCTCGTTCTCACTATCTCTCTCACCCACCCTTTCTCTCTCTCCCTCTTTAACTATGTCTGTCTTACTTTCACTGTCTCTCTCTCTCTCTCTAACTATCTCTCTCCCTTTTTTTCACTATTTCTCTCGCTCTATTCCTCTTTCTTTTTCACTATTTCTCTCACTAACTTTCTCTTTTCACTGTCTGTCTGTCTCTCTCTCTCTCTCAGCTCGAGTTTATCAGATTTCCCAATCCTTTATTCCTTTATAGCTTCCTTATGGCATTCATGGGGATTATTAAAAAAAAAAAAAGAATAAAAAATCTTAATCCATAAAACTATGTATTCAAAATCGAAAAAGAAATCTGTCACAATCCAACAACCTGGAAGCAATTACAAGATATATATATATATGATATGTATGTATGTATATGTATATATATATATATATATATATATATATATATATATATATATATATATATATATATATATATATATACTCAGGGAAGATTATCTCCATCTCTTTTTCCAACCATTGGTTGTTGAAAAAACAACAACACGAGCTGCTCCCAGTTAATTCTGTGGTCCTCGTGAACCCTTTAAATATAATCAGCTGTTCAAAATACAAATACTTCTCGCTTACTTTTGGAAAATATCCAATAAAACTAAGTTTATGCCTCTCCAAAAACCAGTTTTATTCTTGCTATGATACTAAAACCCACCTGCACTCGAGACAAACGACTGCCTCTCTCTCTCTCTCTCTCTCTCTCTCTCTCTCTCTCTCTCTCTCTCTCTCTCACTTTCGTCTCTTTTTCACTATTTCCTCTTCTTCCCTTCCTCTCTCTTTTTAACTATTTCTCTAACTCGCTTTCTCTTTATTTTTCAATATTTTTTTTCTCTCTCTTCTCAACTCTCCTCTCACGTTTTGGTCTCTTTCAACTTATTTTTCTCTCCAACTCCCTGTCTCTCTACTTTTTTGACTATTTCTTCTCTCTCTCTCTATCACTCTCCTCACTTTTTGTCTCTTTCACTATTCTCTCACCCCTGTCTCTCTCTTTTTGACTATTTCTCTCTCTCTCTCTCTCTCTCTCTCTTCCCTCTTGTTCCTCCTCCTGCATACCTTTCGAAAAGCATTTTGCAGGACCATTGGGCGAAATGAATTTCATAAACCATCACATGGACTGAATTTCATTGCTCGAAATGAATTTCCAGCGACCATTACCCAAGAACACACACTTGAATATCACCCAGGGAACTGTATCTTGGAAATCTCAGTCGTACGCGTCCTCTCTAAAACTCCTGCTGAGGACCTTATCCAGGGTATTATTGATGCTAAATAAGGCATTTATTATATAAACGCAAACACGCGTGTATATATACACATGCACGAGCTTGTTAGTGCGCTACGCGTGCTAGAACCCAACGTTGCTGTCTTCCTTACCCTCCTGATCCCCTACCTACCCCGTTCCGAACCGGGGCGGACAAATAGGTTTGCAGGAGGAGGGTGCATGTCTCCCCTACCCTCCAGCTCCCCTACCTGCCTCGGTCCCACCCAGGGTGGACAAACAGATTTGCAGGAGGAGGGTGCATGTCTCCCCTACTCTCCAGTTCCCCTACCTACCCCTTCCCCACCCGGGCAGACAAACAGGTTTTCTGGAGGAGGGTGCACTCTCCCCCACCCTCCTGTTCCCCCTACCTACCCCTTCCCCACCCAGGGCGGACAAAGAGGTTTGAATGAGGAGGGTACGGACACGAAATTAATCTGAAAAGCAGAGAACTAAATAAAAAAACTCGTATAATTACAATCAGACAGATAGCCTAAATTGGGACCTATAGCATCTTTTACTTACCCTTTTAATCTAATGCGATAATGATATTCAATTAGGTTGAATTGAATATAGAACTTGGGCCAAAGGGCAAGCGCTGGGACCTAGGAGGTCATTCAGCACTCAAACGGAAATTGACAGTAAAAGGTTTGAAAGGTGTAACAGGCGGAAAACCTCGAAGCAGTTGCACCATGAATTAATTGTTGAGAGGATGGAAAGTAAGATGAAAGAGAATATAAACGGAGATACAGTAAAAGGAAAGAAAGGAGTTGCAGCTAGGGGCCTAAGGAAGGCACGCAGCCAAGAACCTCAAGTAATGCCTACAGTGCACTGCATGAGGTGCACTGACGGCACTTCCCCCACAATGGGGTTATTGAATTAGATGCCTACTGGAAAAAAAGGAATAACGTTTTATTAAGAACAGAAATAGCGCCATTACTTCTGCAGCTTTTCTAATAAAAAATTTTGCCCTACAGAATGATTTTTGAACTGACAATGTCAAGAAAAAATATGATGTTTTAACGACAAAAGTAATCCTCGTTATCCAGATCACATTTCCCCTTTACCATCCAATGCGTATGATAATGAATTCCTGATGGGTCATAATTACCATTTTTTCCCACCCAGTTCCTGGTAATGCAGTTTCTGCCTCAGAGTAACTCAATTAACGCAATTAAATTTTCTCTTGATGGCGGATAAAAAAAAAAAAAAAAAAAAAAAAAAAAAACTCGATGCCCACTAATTCATTTCGATCCCTCGTCGATGACTTGATTCCAAAATGTTACGCGAAATAGTAAGGGAGATTTTCCGATTCATCTGACCTGCGGTGGTTCCTGGGTGATGAACTCAAAGCTGAACTATGCCTTTGGTAACAGCTTCTATATTCATCTGACCGCGATGGTACCTGGGTGATGAATTCAAAGGAGAACTATGCCTTGGTAACATCATACTGCATGAGCAGCAGCCCACGAACTTTTCATCCATGGACAGCTGGTGGCCTGTCCTACATGGTTAATTTTAACCTTAGATAAAATCAAAACTACTGAGGCTAGAGGGCTGCAATTTGGTACGTTTGATGATTGAAGGGTGGATGATCGATATAACACTTTGCAGCCGTCTAGCCAAGACTCTCTTCTTTCCTTCTTCTTCTTCTTCTTCTCTCAAAGTCTCTTTCATCAGATTTAATTCTTGAGAAATCAAATGAATCATTCATCATCTACCATAATTCCTACTTCTACAAATTTCTTTTTTTTTCGCGTCATTACAAAATTCTCGAATGAAAATATTCGGTTCCAAAGACCATCGCCACGAAAATCCTCAGCGAACGGCCTTATAAACCTTTTACGATCTGAAAACGAACTGAAACCATAAAACGGGGAATGAATAATTCATTAAAAAAGACTTTAGGGGGCAATAGAAACTCAGACAAAAGGATCGTAAACTAATACGAACACCATCCAAGAGTCCAGTCATCCGCAAACCGTGAAGATATTCAGGAGAGATTGAAGAAGCCATCCATTCGGTCGACCCCATGATAAGGGGTTGAGGTGAGGTGGGGTTGGGGGTTTAGGGGGAGGGGTGGTAGGGGAGGGTAAGGGGGGGGGGAGGGGTGTTCCTTCCGTCCAACTGATTTGGATGTCTGTGCCAAAAAACGTCACGAGGATCAATCACATATATGAATATATATATATATATATATATGTGTGTTGTAATATTATATATATATATATATATATATATATATATATATATACAATATCTATATATATATATATATATATACATATATATATATATATAGTATATATATATATAATCTATATATATATATATATATATATATATATGTATATACACACACACACACACACACACACACATATATATATATATATATATATATATATATAATATATATATATATATATATATATATATATCTATATATATATATATATATACAGGTAAAACCTCAAAGCAGTTGCACTATGAAACACTTGTTAGGATAGGAGAGGGTGACAAGTCAGATGGAAGGAAGAGAATATGAACGGGGGCACAGTAAGAGGAATGAAAGAGGTTGCAGCCAAGGGCTATGGAAGGGTCGCTGCAAAGACCCTTAAGCATTGCCTACTTGCATCACTATAACCCCCTTCAAGTTCCACTGTCGACATCTGCACTAACTCAGCAGCAAGAAATTAAATCCAAGGAGTCCTCGTAGGCCAACCACTACAATATGAGTGGTCAGTGTCTCCTGGGATACAAGCTCCACTTTCACCAATAACAAGAAACGAATCCGGACAGCCTCCAGGCTGCAAAATCATTCCGCCATGATTTCACGACATCTCTCACACAAGCAAAAAGGAATCGTAACATGTTGCTGTTCAGAGCCATCTCTCTATCATTTCCGACATGCTGCTGCATTCTGGAGTTCTCAAAAGCCATTTTGCTGACTTCTGAGGTTCTCAAAAGCCATTTTGCTGACTTCTGGAGTTCTTCAAAAGCCCATTTTGCCTGACTTTGAGAAGACCATCAAAAAGCCAAGTTTTGGCTGACTTCTTCTGAGGTTCTCAAAAGGCCATTTTTGCTGACTTCTGGAGTTCTCAAAAGCCATTTTGCTGACTTCTGGAGTTCTCAAAAGCCATTTTGCTGACTTTGGGAGATCTCAAAAACCATTTTGCTGACTTCTGAGGTTTTCAAAAGCCAATTTGCTGACTTCTGGAGTTCTCAAAAGCCATTTTGCTGACTTCTGGAGTTCTCAAAAGCCATTTTGCTGACTTTGGGAGATCTCACAAGCCATTTTGCTGACTTTGGGAGATCTCAAAAACCATTTTGCTGACTTCTGAGGTTTTCAAAAGCCATTTTGCTGACTTCTGGAGTTCTCTAAAGCCATTTTGCTGACTTCTGGAGTTCTCAAAAGCCATTTTGCTGACTTTGGGAGATCTCAAAAGCCATTTTGCTGACTTCGGGAGTTCTCAAAAGCCATGTTCCTGACTTCTGGAGTTCTAATGCCCTTTAGCTGACATTGGGAGTTCTTAAAAGCCATTTTCCTAACTTCGAGAGTTCTCAAAATCCCTTTTGCTGGCTTCGACAGTTCCAAAGCCATTTTGCTGACATCGGGAATTCTTAAAAGCCATTTATTTAGCTGACTTCGGGAGTCCTTATAAATCATTTTGCTTACTTCGGAGTTATAAAAAGCCATTTTAAGAGGATTTAACCTGGGAAGTTCATGGCGAAACCATTTCAGCATAAGCTCTGTTCTTGTTTCTCTGTTCTTCGATCTTAATTGATCCCATTATCAAATCTGTTTCCAGCTTGTGCCATAATGAGGAATATATATTTTTTGGTGACTGAGGAAAAACGTTTCAGTACAAGTCACGGAAAAATATATTTCCTGACAATCTGAAGACCCAATCGTCTCTCGCAAAATCGGGTTTAAGCAGCTGCTGGTCATTGACAACTCACAGTCGGCCTTTTGAAATATTGCCTCGAAAGGAAATAGGAAACGTGAAAAAACTCATCGCCGTCAACAGCGACCATAATTGAATCTGGACATTCTTATATCCACGTTGTTCTCTTTTGCCTAGAAAACGCGTTTTTTTATGACTTGGATGCTTGGTCCCTCTTTATTGACTTAATTTACGAAGATTTTTCAACTCAACCTACACACACAAGCAAATGGTCTTTCCCCACGATGCTTTCCTCAGTAACATATAACCTTCCTCTCGTCTCCACCAGGTCTTCAAAAGGACTCGCCCGCCCGAATGGAATTCCCCTCAAGACCATTCTCCTGAAGTTCCCAGCCTCCACAAAGCTACATTTCCTATACAATTCCAAGGAAACCACGCCCCAAGCTTCATTCATCACGTATCATCTATTTACAATTCTCTCACGACTCCCTTTTTTTTCTCTCTCTCTCCACACAGCTCGTCTATTTCAAGAGTGAACTGCCCTACAACTTTTCAGGTGTTCGTATTTCATCGTGAGACCCGCACCTATAAGTTAGGCGGTAGAAGGAGCAACCTGTGCTATGATAAATATACCTATAAACTCAAGCTCACACGCCCACGAATACTTACACACACACACAGAGTCGTGGTTCGAACCCACGAGACGACGAATATCTACTAGAAAAAATTCCCCGTCGGTTAACATATGTGAAAAAATATCAATTCCGAGGTAGAGAGAATTGGATATTAAAGGACATTTGTAGCTTAATGCTTATATAGATCCGTGCTTCGCGGATTTTGTCTTTGTTCCTTTATTATTATATATATTTATATATATATATATATAAATTATATATATAATATAGTTATAATATATAGATAATATATTATATATATAATATCTCTATATTAATTATCTATAGATCTATACGTATAAATAAATTATATATACACTTTCTTCGAGAGTCCAAACAGACGGACGGAGACCATCACATGAACGCCAGCAAAGGGGAGAGAGAGAGAGAGAGAGAGAGGGAGTGATGGGGGGGGGGGGGATAAAACCGGTTCAAGTCAACCAAATTAATCCCTACCTTTCCAGTTAACTGGACACGCTCGGATTGTCGGCTAGAGCCGACGCCGATATCTTTTATTCATTCTGGTATAACGAAAAACATTTATTACCTTCGAAATAAATGCAAAGAAAAAACAAACAAACAAACAAATAAAAAATCTGCGCAGTCGAGTTTTCTGTACAACCTATAACGCTGTATAAACCCATCAGCTATATGACCGGTAGCGTTTCAGTTGCTCATTTGAGTGAGGGTGCGTCCCATGCCTCCGTAGAACGCTGCCAGATGCACGATTCATGGCTAACTTTAACAATGAATAAAATGACAACTACTGAGTTTAGAGGGTTGCAATTTGGTATGTTTGATGACTGGAGAGTGGATGATCGACATACCAATTTGCAGCCCTCTACCCTTAGTAGTTTTGAAGATCTCAGGGCAGACAGAATCAAGTGTGGACGGACGGACAGACAAAGCCGGCAGAGTAGTTTTCTTTTACAGAATACTAAAATCAACACATTCATTTTGTATAACCGAACGCATTACTTCCTCTCCATTCACAAATGCTCTTCGAAACAAAGGCAAAATAAATAAATAAATAAAAATAAAAACAAAAATGCTCAAGTTAATGCAAAACGGATTTACTGGAAAATCCAGGGGCTGATTACAGAGATCCAATCGGAAGTGCAGAGAAAAAAAAAACAAAAAAAAAAAAAAAAAAAAAATTCCTGGAACACTCCAATCCGTTTGGCGGATAAATCCTACTTTTCAAGATGATTTCGTCCACTTTTATCTCTCTCTCTCTCTCTTCTCTCTCTCGCTCTAAGTTCCCATGTCCAAGTCACGCTTTATAATACAGAAATAAGCACTCAGAGAAACATTTACTTCTACTGACCATAAGCCAAAGTTGCACTTTCTGCTATAATTTCCAAGATATAGATACTATATAGTATATATATTACATATATATATATATTATATATCTATCCTCAATATATATATATATATATTGCCTATACATCAGGTAACCGTGTCCATAAAGTGAACGGTTACCATTACAAGCAATAAATGCCTGTAATGGTACTGGGACTTTAAGGACACCCTGTAATATACTCTCTCTCTCTCTTCTCTCTCATGATAATATATATATTATATATATATATATGTATTATATATATATATATATATATGATATATGATATATATATATAGTATATAATGAACGCCTTTCGGCTCAGGAGGAGAAACGGAAAATTCCACACGAATTTTTCGGACATAAATCAATTTAGGCCCTAAGCGTTTTAATCACCAGCTGTGCCATCACTCATTCTCCATTTACCGGAAGTGCCGGGGCCGGGGCGACATTACGGCTATATTATGCAGTAGTTCTCGATTTCAAACGCCGTTGTAATTATTATGCGAGGCACGTAATCAATAACCTCCTCTCCACAACGGAGCCATGTCCAAGTCCTCTTGCAGTGTCTGTGCACCGTGAGCTTGCGCAAGCATGCATGCTGGAGGCGTGATTGACTGCTTGATTGATGCAAAAATGTACCATGGCGTCACAACAATTTAGGTCATCGACGCCGGAAATATACCGTTATGTGATTTTAAAAAAATCGATAATAAATAAGTAAAAAATAATACAAATTTTCATCTTATTTACCCTTAAGTTACAAGTATGACATCATTTACACATTACTATAGAAAATTATGACTTTTGTAGGAAGCCTGCTTTGGAGGCGCGAGCATGTATTATTGATATAATGTCTAATGTCACTGTGGAGAGAGAGAGAGGGAGAGAGAGAGAGATCGTGCACACAAACTGACAACCCCGATACCGAGCTCATTAACTCCCAATCGCAGGGGCACAAATTAATAATCTTCAGAGCTCTCTCTCTCTCTCCTATTACCGATTTCTCTTAACATTTCTCCACCCCGTCTTCCTAGCGCGAGTCGTGACTAATCGCTGGTGCAGCGCCAAGCCCTCTTGGAGATGCGTGGAGTTCATCGCGTAACCCAAATATCACGATTCTTGACATTTTTCTTGTAACACAATCCCCCACCCCCTCCCCCTCCACTCATCAACTACAGACTGTTGTGCTTTGAAGGCCTTGTCAGAAGGTTATTGTTGACTTCAAAATAGCACTCTATAACCGGCACACAATTCATTTTTAACTGTAGACTTTTCTCATTTCAAAATTGATTTTCTGATGTACTTTGAAGGCCTGTCAGAAGATTATTTTCGACTTCAAAATAGCACTTTATAACCGGGGCACCTTTCATTTTTTAACGATAGACTTTTCTCATTTAAAAATTTACGTTAAAGTATTCCATCCTCATTGCTAACTGGTCGTCTTTACTCTTCAAAATAACTTTAATTATTAATTTTAACAATCCAGCACTTATTTTTTAACATAATAACCAAAGATCTTTTTGTAAAAACCTTTAAAATAACTGTCCTTTTAGTACCCTCATTTCAATAATGTATAAATATTAATTTTAACAGCTAAGTGCTTTTCTATTTAAATAATAACCAAACATCTTTTCGTAAAAACCATATGCTTTAAAATAACGGTCCTTATTAGTAACTTCATTTCAAAGTAATAATAATAATTATCAATTTTAACAGCCCAGTTACTTTTCTTCTTAAATAGTAACCAAACATCTTTTGTAAAAACCATATTTTTTAAAATAACGGTCCTTTTTAGTACCCTCATTTCAATAATGTATAATTATTAATTTTAACAGGCCAAAATTCTTTTATTTTTAAATACTTTTTAAAAATTTGGTTTAATAACATCATCCTTTACAAATCAATTTGAACAGCGCAGCTCTCTTTTTATTTTTTAAATACTAAATTTTTTTTTTTTCTTTTGAAATAACATCATTCTTTACAAAACGCCTGAGAATCTCACATCATCACCGCTGAGCCACAACCACTTCTTCCCTCAAGTCGACTCAGGAACCCGTTCACCTGTGTTTCCACAAGACACACGGCTCCTCCAAATCCCTTCCCCCAATAACCGCTTTTCAGTCCCGTCATCAATCAACTTCTTGGATTTCCCCCCCTCCACTCGACTACTTGCACTGACAACCTACCCCCCCCCCCCCCCCCACCCCCCCCCCCCCCCCCCCCCCCCCCCCCCCACCCCCCCCCCCCCCCCCCATCCAAACACCCTGCAAACTTATACTTCCAGAGCACACCACTCGCCTTCACCTCAATATCGTCCGTCCTCATTCACCCTTCAACAACTTACCTCTCTCTCTCTCTCTCTCTCTCTCTGCTCTCTTCTCCTCGTCTCTCTCTTAACTCTCTCTCTCTCGCTCTTCTCCTCTCTCAAGATCTTCCGTCCTCCAGCCACCCTTCAACAACCTAGCCTTTCTCTCTCTGTCTCTATCTCTCTCTCTTTCTTTCAAAATCTTCCGTCTCTCTATCTCTTCCAAAACTCTTCCGTCTCTCTCTCTCTCTCTGTCTTCCAAAATCTTCCGTCTCTCTCTCTCCCTCTTTCTTTAAATCTTCCGTCTCCTCTCTCTCCCTCTCTCTTTCTTTCAAAATCTTCCGCCTCTCTGTCTCTTTCTTTCAACATCTCTCTCTCTCTCTCTCTCTCTCTCTCTCTCCTCTCTCTCTGTGGCTCCTCCATTACTTCATAACTTCTAGCCGGAGAATTTCCTCTTCCTGTCAATACACTGCACTATTTGCAAGCGCTTTTCAAGTGGGTTTGCTTTACAATCCTCAGAGGTGCTTCGCCATCGCTCGATTGAATCCAGCGCATAAAAGCACCCACTCAAACACACACACACACACACACACAAACATTCGGGAACCAAGCACGAATGGATACACTCAAACACACACACACACACACACACACCACACATCAGACAATTAGGCAATGGGTGGAAATTGCTTATGCATATTGCGCAAACGGAGATGTCGACATCTGGGGAGAAAGAAGCAGCCCAGAATTCCTCTCGAACGGAGACGAAGTGGAATCCTCGAATATCAATAAATCTCAACTATTTACCAATCAAGTTCGTCAATATTTATGATGATGAAATCCGAGAGAATCTGGTCTTTATTTGTGATAGAAGGGGAGGCATGACACAGCCACCCATCCCTTGCTAACTGGTTTGTCCGCCCCGATTGGTGACGTGTTAGGTAGGGGATCGAGAGGGTAGGGGAAACATCCATCCTCCTCCTGCAAACATGTTTGTCTATCCCTGGTTGTGGCGAGGTAGGTAAGGGAACGAGAGGGTAGGGAAGACATCCACCCTCCTGCAAACATGTTTGTCCGCCCAGGGTGGGGGCCAGAGCAGGTAGGAGAACGGGGGCGTAAGGAAGACATCCACTATCCTCTTTCAAACATGTTTGTTCGCCCATCGTTTCAACAATAATGTACAAATTCATATATATAAATCAAGACAACAGACATTCAGAATATAATATACAAGAAAAACTTTCGTTCAGGTAAACATGCCATATTCAGTATTTTAAGCGCAGCTTTATCACCACAGACTAAAAACGTCTTTTCCTCTCATCGCAGTTTTAGACCAACAGACTTTTCCAACTCGATAGCCTACCAATAAAATACTAGAAAAACTACTTTTCCACGATACCAATAACTTAAAAATACTAGAAAAAACTACTTTTCCATGATACCAATGAAATACTGTAAATTATCTTACGTTAATTTACAGTGTCAACAGACGAGTTTCCAAGATGACACATCCGAGATGACGTCTTTTTCGTGAATTTCATGGTGTTGATTAAACTCCGTCTTTTAAAGTCCAACCCGTTCAGACTTAAAACTCGTTCAGGTAAAACACCCATTATTCAGTAGCGCAGTTTATAACCAACAGACTGTCTTTTCCTCTCTCGTGAGTTTTCCAAGATACCAATAAAATACAAGAAAAACTACTTTTCCACGATACCAATAACTTAAAAATACTAGAAAAAAAACTATTTTTTCATTATACCAGTGAAATACTGTAAATTATCTTACGTTAATTTACAGTGTCAACAGACGAGTTTCCAAGATGACACATCCGAGATGACAGTCTTTCGTGAATTCATGGTGTTGAAATTAAACTCGTCTGTAAATCTGAAACCTCCCGTCAAGACTAAAAAAAAGAGAATTCTGACTTCAAAATTGTCATAAATCTTTTAGTCATTCACGAAAACAGCCTGTAACGATTACAATGGGAAGGGTTTTTTTTTTTTTTTTTTTGAAAATTTCTTTCGAAAGCTCCAAAACTGCGGAGGGACCGGGAATAAATCATTAGGAAATATGGCCCGGAAAGTGTTCCAGGCTTCGGGGAGATACGTACGTACCTGTGCCGTATTTATTTTTCGTTTTCATTCCCGGACTGTAATTCTGAACAGGGAATGGCGTGTTTGTCATCCTATAAATCATTTGAATGTGATCTTTTAGAAAAGGTGTAGAAAAAATTTCGTTTTCCTTTCGCCCCTGTCCCGAGAGAGAGAGAGAGAGAGAGAGAGAGAGAGAGAGAGAGAGAGAGAGAGAGAGAGAGAGAGAGAGCCAAGCAAGAAATGAAAAATGCTTTATTTTTTTTACCTATATCTATTTTGCCTGAATAGATCCGATGCTTTCGATTTTTTTTTTTCATGAATTGAAAGCTTTCATCCGTTGGCACGTTTTTACAGAATAAGACCAATGGGGAAAAGTAAATTCCGGGGAAAAAAAAAAGTGTTTTATCCAAACAATGACGAGAAGCTTTTAGCCTCGATGTGTATCTAACGTTTATTTGCCGCCCCGTCCTGCTGCTATTTGTCTTCGCAGCAAATTTGTCAAAACGAGCGGACGTTTGCGTGATCTATGAACCATCATCAAATCTCTCAAAAATCATCTTTTCCTCTGTCTTCACAGTTATATGAAGACGTCTTCAAGCTCCATACTTCTTCAAAGGAATCCCCCTGTCTTCACAGTTTTATTAAGACGGTCTTCGAGCTTCATACTTGTTCAAAGGAATCTCTCTGTCTTCACAGTTTTATTACGACGTCCTCAGGCTCCATACTTCTTCAAATGAATCCCTCTGTCTTCACAGTTATATTAAGACGTCTTCGAGCTCCACACTTCTTCATAGGAATCCCTCTGTCCTCACAGTTTTATTATGGCGTCTTCGAGCTCCATACTTTTTCAAAGGAATCCCACTGTCTTCAGTTTTATCACGGAGTCTTCGAGCTCCATACTTCTTCAAAGGAATCTCTCTGTCTTCACAGTTTTATTACGACGTCCTCAGGCTCCATACTTCTTCAAATGAATCCCTCTGTCTTCACAGTTATATCAAGACGTCTTCGAGCTCTACACTTCTTCAAAGGAATCCCTCTGTCCTCACAATTTTATTAAGGCGTCTTCAAGCTCCATACTTTTTCAAAGGAATCCCTCTGCCTTCAGTTTTATTACGGAGTCTTCGAGCTCCATACTTCTTCAAAGGAATCCCTCTGCCTTCAGTTTTATTACGACGTCCTCAAGCTCCATACTTCTTCCAATGGATCCCTCTGTTTCCGCAGTTTTATTACGACGTCTTCGAGCTCCATACTTCTTCAAAGGAATCCCTCTCCCTCTCCTTCTTTCACTTTTACGTCGACTTCGAGGGGGAAATCATCATCACCACGACGGACCCCCGACGCCACTCCCACGCCATAAATCTTCACTTTGAAGCGTTCGGATAAAATTGGGTCGTTCCATTACCAATGTGATGGTGATGAACCCTCGTTTTCTTGTTGATCATTAAATGACCGCTAAATTGATTGGTGGTCACCAGGGAGGGGGAAGGGAGGGAGGGAGGGAGGAGATAGCATCATTAACAAGCCACGGAGAACTAGAACGACCGTCACTATTGGGTCAAAGTGGGGGGAGAGGGCTTATTCTCTTACAGTAAGTGAGGTGGGGCTCATGTCCTCTCCTCCTAACAGGAGGACTACTTCAAGCCTACCTCGATTGGCTCGTGAGGTAAAGCTTACTTGGATATCCTTCATTTAAGCTCTCGTAGAGCTGAGCCAGTATTCCCTCATAATTCCTTCCCATCCTCTACGGTCACATGAGCCACTCTTGTTAACTTCAAGACCAGCATGGCGACAAGTCTTTTACCTCTTTCGTATGTTCATAAGGAAGGATAGTATCTTTCGTATGCTTATAAGGAAGGATAGTGTCTCTTGTATGCTTGTAAGGAAGGATAGTCTCTTTTGTATGTTTATAAGGAAGGATAGTATCTTTCGTATGTTTATAAGGAAGGATAATCTCTTTCGTATGTTTAGGAAGGATATTACTGTATGTTTTAGGCTGATAGGAAATAGTGTAAGCAAGGATGTACCTCACATATAAAATTAAGAACTCTGCTCTTCATCACAACACAGGAAGGACACGAAAAGCTAGGTGATCCAAGAAGTACAATACAGCGATGAGAATATAATATATCCTAGCTGTATGATGTGAATTGTACAGATGGAAATGGAGAAGACGACAAAACTAGAACCTACTACGAGGAATGTTACAGATGTGAAAATAAACTGAAAATCGAGCCCTATAAGACAAGATGTTTGTGAAATTGCACAACCTCGAACTTTATGAAGCTTTTGGCGTGACAGTGAGTGTACTTGCTCTATCACATTTCAGAGAGAGAGAGAGAGAGAGAGAGAGAGAGAGAGAGAGAGAGAGATTATTCCCTCTTGTACCTCCCAGAGATTGTACAGACAAACCCTATCGCTATCATCTCCTTGAGGGGGGAAGGAGGGAGTTCTTGTGGGTTGCCGGGGGAGGGGGACGGAGGGCACTTCAATGACACGGCCTGGAGACGAGAGACAACGGACGAATACGATCATTCTTCATAGGAAACAAAATCAAACATACATCCAATATACCTGACGCAGATGATCACACAGATTAACTATGACATAATTAACTGGACTGGAGAGTCCAGGCAGCAGATCCAGGCAGGCCTGTTGCCAACGGCTGTGGGTTCCATCACATGTGACGTCAAGCGCTGGGAAATGAGTGAGTGGCATTCCCCCTTCACTTGTGGTCGCTGCGGGATCAAAGCAGGGCATTTCCGAATTCATCGGAGACACGACTTCGCCTCTGGGTGACAAATTAATAATAATTCGCAGCCGGACACGCGGGAGGACCACGGTGGAAACCTCCCCATCGTTATTATGTCAAATGATTCATTTTGAAGCTGCGACTGGAATCAGATTCCTTGACCACAACACGCGAGTAAAAAATGGCAATCGAGTTTTCTGTACAGCGTATAAAACGCCGTATGACACGCTCAGCCGCGGCGCATAAAACTTTCAGATTCGGACCGGCGGTAGCCTGTGATATAGGTGCCAGACGCATGATCATGGCTAAATTTAACCTTAACTGAAATCATAACTACCAAAGCTAGAGGGCTGCAATTTGGTATGTTTGATGATTGGAGGGTGGATGATCAACATACCTATTTGCAGCCTTCTAGCCTCAGTAGTTTTTGAAATCTCGGGGCGGACAGAAGTGCGGATAGACATGTTTCGATATATATATATATATATATATATATATATATATATATATATATATATATATATATATATATATATATATATAAACAAGTGCATGGAAAAACCAAGGGCACGCTGAATTTACTACTAATTATTGATATAGCATCGTATATGTAAACGTAAAATGAAAAAAAAAAAAAAAAAAAGCAATAATAAAGGAAGAAGGAGGATAATGAAAGTCATGCTTCCACATCAGCTCTAACCTTCCGACCAAACCTGACGAGAGAAACAGGCGTATCCCGCAACTGTTAACACGGAAAGATGGTAAACCATTTCAGCTTTCAGGCGCTGTGGAACGGGGTGGGGGAAGAAGAAGAAGGAAAATTTAGCTCAAAATTCCCGTCGACGCGATTTACATTTCAACTCGCTTTCCAAAAGAAAGGACAGTCGCCGTTTTCCATTCATCTATTTAAGACAGGTCTCGATTGCATTCGGGATATGTCTGGCGCGCAAAAATATGGCTCCTTTGGTGGAAAAGAACCTCAAAGAATATTTCACGCGTCAACTTTGGCATTTTTGGCGAAGAAATTAAAACAAAACCTATATGACATAAACAATACATTTTTCTTATCTTCGCGAAAGTGAGAACATGTGAAAGCCGACAGAACAGGTTCCCAAATACGAAGGTACATAATGTACAAAAACAAGCGTCTTCATTGAATATTCCAAATACGAAGGTACATAATGTACAAAAACAACCGTCTTGATTGAATACGAAAATACATATTCCACGACACAAAAGGCAATGAACCTTTTCCATTTTTCTTTCTTTCTTCCTTTTTAAATAACTACTTTACACCAAACGAACACTTGCACAAATGGCTACTCTCACAGCAGAGGCACTCGCTAACCTTCCATTAAACTAAGGTCCTTCAAATATATTGTGGGAATTTATTTAGTGATTCCCTAACTTGACCATTCCAAGGACACCCAGATATGATGAGTCCCAGCCAACGACCTCAAGGAATCAAAAGTTATTATTACATACCGGGATATATCCAGTAAGGAGTAGTACATTCAATATTTGCCTATCTGCACAAAGTAAGTGTAAGTCAATATATAACATTTGAAATTAAGCTTATGTTATGAACAGTGATAGAGAATAAGGACGTAAATTTTTTTTTTTTTTTTTTTTTTTGTTTTTTTTTTTTTTTTTTTTTTTTGAGCTGAAAAAATATCAATTTTCTCCTTGTCTCGCGGACCACCTAGGGCCTTCTCCTGGACACCCCAAGGGGGTCCGTGGACCCCAGTTTGGGAACCATTGCCTAAATGAATTGAATGAATACAGAATTGAGGCCAAAGCCCAAGCACTGAGACCTATGAGGTTATTCAGCGCCGAAACGGAAATTGACAGTCAAAGGTTTGAAAGGTGTAACAGGAGGAAAACTTTAAAAGCAGTTGCATTATGAATTAATTGTTATGAGAAGGTTAAGGAAAGTAGGATGGAAGGAAGGGAATATGAAAGGAGGTACAGTAAAAGGAACGAAAGGGGTTGCAGCTAGAGGGTCGAAGGCACGCTGCAAAGAACCTTAAGTAATGCCTACAGTACTGACGGCATCCCTAGGAGACATTGCCTTAAAGGACCGTACGCATTTAAACTCTTTGGCTAAAGCCACAGCTTGTCACATCAAGGGCGAAGATCGATTCTTCCCACAAGACGCCTCCCGGAGACACTATCATTCATTCGTTGGGGTGTATCGTTATGCAAACACCGCCTCCCCTAACCAGCCGCCTTCCCCCCCCCCCCCCTCCCCCTCCCCCCTCCCCCCTCCCACAGCGGGGAGTCCGATGAGATGGAGCGAGTCAAAAGGAGTTTGCTCTGTAAACATACCGATGCTCTTTTTTTTCTTCTTCTTCTTCCGCCGCTCCTCAATCGCTTCCGAGAAAGAAAGAGCGATTAAATGCAACGGAATACAACTCCCCCCCCCCTAAGAGGGGGGTGGGGATTCACAATCATGTCTGACGGGGGCTGGCGGGCGGTTTTGGGGGTTGGGGTGGGGTTTAGAGGGGCACGACTGTAAAGGGAATTTTTTAGCGCGTATCTATGGCACTTTTGCTGAATGGGTAAATTTTGTATTTTTTATACAACAAATTACTTATATATGACCAGCTAGGAACGTATATATATATATATATATATATATATATTATATATATATATATATATATCATATGTGTATATATATATATATATATATATATATATATATATATATATATATATATATATATATTATTATCACATATATTAAGATATATGTGTATATATATATACACACACACATATATCATATATATCTATATCTATCTATATCTATATATATATATATATATATAAACTAAATGGATGAATTGTTTTTTTCCAATAGTTACCTTCTTCTTAGACGGGGCCAAATGAAGACAAAAATTTGATATGTCTGATGGTTGGTGGGTGGATGATCAACATGCCAATTTGCAGCCCTCTAGCCTCAGGAATTTTTAAGATCCGAGGGCGGACTGAAAAGGCGCGGGCGGACGGCAAAGAGCCATCTCATAGTTTTCTTTTATGGGAAACTAAAAAATAAATAAATAAATAAAACATGAGCTGAAAGCCAGTCGCACCGGTTTTTCCATTTTCAACCGTCCGACTTTTATGAACAAAACCTTTTCACTTTTCTTCTTGGCGACTTCAAACAGTGGTCTTGGAGGTACCTCAAAAAAATGTTAATTAGTAACTGAAGCCATTAAAGATCCGGCAACCACTCAAGGAAGGTCCTCTCTCTCTCTCTCTCTCTCTCTCTCTCTCTCTCTCTCTCTCTCTCTCTCTCTCTCTCACCACCACTAAAAGTCTGGACATTTACAAACCTCACCTTCCAGACAGTGCGCCGTAACCCTGAAAAGTCCTCGATTCTCAAATCAACTACTAAGATTTCTTAGAAAGAAATGACATCTGAAAAAATAAGAGCAAAACAATGCGTCCAAGACAGGGAAAATCCCCGGCTGTCAATCACCTACTAATACGACCTCTGAGGAGAAATGGCATCTAGAAAACAAAAAAAAAAAAAAAAAACAAAGAGCCCGAGACGGGGAGCAGGACCGATAACAGAAAAATGAAAGTTTGATTAATTACAGCAACAAACAAAGAGAAAGAAATAATCGTCAAAAGGAGCTAGTGTGACGGCTTCACTTTCCAGTAAATAAAACTCCGATCACAGTTTTTTTTTTTTTTAAGGGAGACGACATACGAGGCAACGAGACGACCTTAAGTAGATTAAGTTTTATGAGCCAATAACCGGGTATATAAATGCGACAATTACAATGGCTCACCAAATGCCATGAGAGTCATGTTTTTACTTATTCCATTTTCTCACATCTTTCCATTTTTTCTTATTTTATTATTTTTTTTGGAAACTATAGTTATTTTAGAACAGATTCAAAATTGGTAAAACAAATTTAATCCTCTTAAGAGCAACATC
>NC_061104.1:40300049-40352549 GCF_015104395.2 Macrobrachium nipponense
GAAGTAACGAAGGTACGAGTGGTCGGGAACTGTAGTAAGTAAGATTTCACATTCGTGATTCGTGGACGAAAACGCTGCCATAATACTTTTTGGGCAAAGCATATTTTATAGTAATGATAATTTAACAGAACTATGAACTACGTTCTCTCCCTCTCTCTGTCAGTCTCGTTGAGAGAGAGAGAGAGAGAGAGAGAGAGAGAGAGAGAGAGAGACGGCTTGTTTGAAGAGATAGAGAGAGAGAGAGAGGGCTTGTGGAGAGAGAGAGAGACGGGAGAGAGACGAGAGAGAGAGAGAGAGAGAGAGAGAGAGACGGCATGTTTCAAGAGACAGAGAGAAAGAACGAGTTTGTTTCAAGAGAGCGAGAGTGAGTTTGACAAGAGAGAGACGGCTTGTTTCAAGAGAGAGAGAGAGAGAGAGAGAGAGAGTGAGAGAGAGAGAGAGAGAGAGATTGTTTGAAAAAACGAGAATGAGAGGGAGAGAGAGAGAGAGAAGAGAGAGAGAGAGAGAGATGGCATAAACGCCCCAATGTAAATACCTATTTGCAGAAAGTGGGGAAAAAAGCTGCAAACTTGTCGAGACGGAAGATAAAAACACGAGATGAAAATAAACCGACTCAAATAACCGTCAACAACAATAATAAAAATGGTGGAAAACCGTTTTTTTTTTTTTTTTTTTTTTTTGAGGGGCGGGGTTTTTTTTTTTTTTTTTTTTTTTTGGGGGGGGATATCAAAGTTAACAAGGGGAAATCATGTCTCCCTTGACACAACTTAAAGAAAATAAAGTTGGGTTGGGGGAAGAATAATATGGAGAGAGAGAGAGAGAGAGAGAGAGAGAGAGAGAGAGATGCGAGGAGAGATTCAGATGAGGAGAGAGAGAGAAGATAATCTTTATATGATAAATCATCCATCAGATAAGAGGCAACAAGAATTAAAATATATATATATATATATATATATATATATATATATATATATATACTATAATATATATATAAATATTTTAAAAATTCACGAGACGCTTTACGCACAGACGACCCATTACCGACAAAGAGGATTTAACAGACTAAGCCCGAGCATCAATCCTGGATTAACGTTTTATACAAGAGATAAACCGTTGGGTCAAAAATACTAGTAGTATATCTCTCTGATGAGGGGTGGGGTGGGGGGGGGGGGGAGTAGTGAGGTGGGAGGATTAGGGGCACATCAATATTGCAAGTTAGTAGCAGTGAACGTGAATATAATAATAATAATAATAATAATAATAATAATAATAATAATAATAATAAAAAGCGAGGAGATTAGCAGCGAGGATTTAAAGAAAAATTTATTTACATTCAAGGTTAACGACAGTCTTAAACGTAATCCATAATCGTCTCCCCCCCCCCCCCCCCAACGTTGCCCCAAGGGAATCGCTCCTATCTCGCCAGACAATTATAAAAAAGCGGAAGAGAGAGAGAGAGAGAGAGATAACAGGAATGAACCCGGGGGAAGTCTCACCAACTATGCTCATCCTTCATGAACTCGGCCAGAAATAACAGAGGTTCGGAATTTAATATTATGGTAAGGTGACGACGGGGTTGACGAGCTGCCGGCGGCGGCGCGTTCATCAAGGAGTCGCGACGGCCGACGCAAAACTTGCATCGCTTTCATGAAAAAACGAGCGCTAAAACGCTGAGAGAGAGAGAGAGAATGCCAGGCAGTTGTTGTCGCTCCTTAAAATTCCCTTCCCCCGGAAGAGTTCACGACGTAATTAAATACCATCACGCGGCGCTAGAGAGACGTTAAGCGAGCAAACAACGCAGGAGATGATAAGCGCTTCCGTCTATGTCTCTGCAATTGAGTTTTGACAATACTTTCAGATCCAATTTTTCGAACCTTTCAACTGAACGTCAATTAGAATTAATTACACAAACGTAAAATTAATACATTGAATAAAGGAAATGGAAGGATAAATCAAAATTAAATACACAAACGTAAAATTAATATAATGAATACAGGAAAAGGATGGTTAAATAAATCAATAGAAGGAGAAATACGTGGCAATTACGAAGAACAGTATTACCACCAAGAGACTACAAAGGACAGTCACTCTCGGCCACTACATGCTCCATTTATTTACTCTTAAGAGAATTGGTAGTAATGTCTGGTTAGTGGCTGTTCATTTTACCTCGATTGCCCACCTCTCGTTTTTCCCGTTTTTCTTCACAGACTTTCTTCTTCTTCTTCTTTGGTTCATTCAGTCAATTCCTTCGCGTGCGCTTATCAGTTCTTCTTCAGGCGCGGGTACAAAAACAAATAAAAATATACAAATAAATAAATAAAAACTGGGGGTGGGAGACATTATGGTTTCCGTCCCATTGGACATTGTTCTTCGGAAAATCAACTCTTAGACGAGAAAAAAGGTCCACCGAGTAAGAGGTCACAAGCAGGAGGAGGAGGAGGACGAACATCTCCTCAAAGCGAAAGACGCAAAAGCGGCAGCACTCACCATGAACTTTCTTTTTCTCTTTGGCAAAACTCTGCTGCGACTCCTAATTTATAAATCATGCGGATGGCTGCAGATGAATTCTTGCCGGAATTCAGGTGTCTTTTAAAAACTCAAAAACCTCAGTCCCCCTCCTCCCCAACTACCCCCAGAGCCCGCCCTCCCATCCCTGTCTGAAGTTTTCGTCACGAAACGCAAAAAGTTTCCCCGATTATCCTCGCATTCAGATGCCGCAGTCTTCAGTTTCCATGAAGGAAGAAGAGAGACAGAGACGACCGAAGTTACGGAAATGGTTCTCATCATAACCAAATGAGGCAACGATGATTCGTAACTCGGGTCATTTATAAGTCGTATAAAAACAAAAATTATAACCAGAGATTGTTGTATGATGACTGAAGATATCTCGCACACTTGAACGTTTATCTACATTACCCTCCGTATTATTATTCAAAAGATGAAACCAATTCAAATGGAATTCACATTCAAAACCCATGAAACTTTCAGCCACTTCAACCTTGAATAAAATAAAGCCTACTGAAAATAGAGGGCTGCAATTTGGTACGTTTGATGATTGGAGGGTGGATGACCAACATACCAATTTGCAGCCCTCTAGCCTCAGCAGTTTTCAAGATCTGAGGGCGGACAGAAAAAGTGTGGACTGTGCGGACGGACAGAGAAAGCCGGACAGACAAAGCCATCTCAATAGTTTTCGTTTACAGAAAACTGAGAAGGGGAGATTAGGAGTGGGGGCGGGGGGGGGGGGGGGGGGGGGGGGGGGGGGGGGGGGGTGGGGGGGGGGGGGGGGGGGGCCCTGGGATGGCAAAGGATGAAGAGAGAGACGAGAGAAAAAGACAGGAGAGAGAGAGAGAGAGTGAGAGAGAGAGAGAGAAAAAAAAAAAAAAAAAAAAAAAAAAAAAAAAAAAAAAGGGGGGGGGGGGGGGGGGGCAGGAAACTTTAGTCCACTAGACGCCCGCCTTTGGGGCGTCTCTTCCGCCGCCACCGACGATTATATCTCCCTCCTCGGGCGAACGAAACTTTTGGAAAGGCGGCCTCCTCCTCTCCTCCTCCTCCTCCTTCCTTCTTTCTAAACAAAAACAAACAACTTTTTGAAAAGCGGTCTCCTCTTCCTCCTCCTCCTTTCTAAGCAAAAAACAAACAACAAACACTCCTCCTCCTCCTCCTCCTCCTCCTCCTCCTTCTTTCTAAGCAAAAACAAACAGGAGACATCTGCCTTGGAAATGATGGAGGTCGCACTTATTCGCTTCGAAGGTTTTTTTTCCCCAATTTTCTGCCTCATCACTAATACTGACCTAACTTTGGCGCCCCCACATCTCTCTCTCTCTCTCTCTCTCTCTCTCTCTCTCTCTCTCTCTCTCTCTCTCTCTCTCTCGTTTCCTTTGCTTTGGCATCCTGATGCAATACTGAATAAAAAAAAAAAATTGTTCCAGTCATTTGGCCACTCCGAATAGATATGACCACAGGCATCTAGAAAGCTCGTCTTGAGATGACGTTTATGATTAAGTTGGCTTTGTGACAGCACTGGCTCTTGCTCCTAGAGAGACGCTCGATAAGATTAACACAGGAACGAGTCTAAAGAGGATATTTCAGACAGACATTACACTGGGAAGATGAGGAACACGACAGCTATGAACTGAGCTCAATGCAGATTTCAGGCCAAACGCCAAGCGCTGGGATCTTTCAGGTCATTCAGCGCTGAAAGGGAAATTGACATTAAGCAGGTCTGAGAGGTGAATATATAGAGTTGAATAGAGAAGTTTGGCCAAACGTCAAGCGCTGGGATCTTCCAGGTCATTCTGCGCTGAAAGGGAAATTGACATAAGCGGTCTGAGTGAATATATAGATTGAATATATTTTTGGCCAAAGGCCAATCAATGGGACTATGAGGTCATTAGCGATAAATAAATTGACAGAAAGGGCGGGCGTAACATGAGGAAAACCTCAGAGCAGTTGCACTATGAATCAAGTATTAGGAGAAGGTGGGAAACCAGATAGAAGGAAGAGAATATGAACGGAGGTACAGTAAAAGGAACGAAAGGGGTTCCTACCCGGGGCCGAAGGGACGTTGCAAAGACCCTTAAGTAATGCCTACAGTACACCGCGTACGGTGCACTGATGGTCCTAACCAACCTACGGGACCGAATAGACATACGAAAATCGGGGCCTATTGACAGGCGCTCTTTTCCCTACTACCACTTCCGAGTTGTTTTGGTGATGAATTCCAAACAAAATCAAGATTAATTCTCCGTCCAAATAAACGGGAAAATGAACCGGATCCCATTACACGGCCCTAATAACTTTTTAATTAACGTGTCTGCTTAATCCGTGGAAAAAACCATCTCATTCATTTAAAAATCCCTGTATTATTTCGAGATACACGCCACGACGCGATGTCGACAGCATTAACGGATGAAAAGAAGGGAAAAAAAATGAGTTTTCTGTACAGCGTACAATCAAGGCCACCCAAAATAAATCTGCCTTTCGGTGCTCTTGGTCTACTAATGCTGTATGAGCCGCGGCCCGGTATTGGCCTGTCCTATATCGTTGCCAGACGCACGATTATAAATAACTTTCTTAAATATAATAAAACCTACTGAGGCTAGGTGTTTGCAATTTGGTATGTTTGATGATTGGAGGGTGGACCATCAACCTACCAATTTTCAGCCCTCTAGCCTCATTAGTTTTCAAGATCCCCAAATAAAAGGAACTCTACTATGGCTAGAGAGCTGCAATTTGGTACGCTTGATGACTGGAGGGTGGACCATCAGCATACCAATTTTCAGCCCTCTAGCCTCAGTAGTTTTCAAGATCCCCAAATATAAGGAAAACTACTGTGGCTAGAGGGCTGCAATTTGGTACGCTTGATGACGGGAGGGTGGATGATCAACATAGCAATTTGCAGCCCTCTAGCCTCAGTAGTTTTTATGATCTGAGGGCGGATAGAGAAGTGCGGACGGACAAACACATAGCCATCTCAATAGTTTTCTTTCACGGAGAACTAATAAAAATATGCTGATTATTTCAAACTCTTGGAGCTTCGCTATTCAATACTTTTTTTGTTTAACTTTTTGATTCTATTAGAACAACTCCATAACATCTGGCTGTCCTCTTTTTTTGGGATGGCTTGGCCCAATTGAATATGCTAATTTTCTCAGCAACGTTAACTAACTACTTTGAGTCGACTATTTACTTTTTATCAAAAGCTCCAATTTCAACCACTTTCACAATTTTTCTGTTGATCTAAAATCTTAACGGAGGGGATTTGGGCTGGAGGGTAATTTCTCCTCTCTCTCTCTCTCTCTCTCTCTCTCTCTCTCTCTCTCTCTCTCTCTCTCTCTCTCTCTCTCTGAGGGTTGTATTAGAGTAGAGCAGTTTTATATATCTCTATGTGGGAGATGGGCCTGCTCGACAAAATTCAATTACACATACAAGGTATATGTAAGTTTTGATATTACATTCGTACAAATATGATTATATACATTATGTATTTTTAGATACGGCGAGCAATTTCCTCTTTCAAAATACATAAGGTCAACACGGCTACACCTGAATATAAGTGCAAGCCAAGGTGCACTAAATTACTACACTAATACTATTCTCCTCATATTTTAATGTATCTTTATGTATTTGTTAATTTATTTTTTTTAATAAATGGGGCCTCTTACGCCTGAATGTTCTTTGGAAGCTTAAAGAATTTCGAGTCAGTGGCCCCTTTGGTGGGTTTGTTCCATGTGAATAGGTTTCGTCTTCTGAATATAATAATCATAATAATATTTTGTTGAAAATAATGGCAGTTCCCAATGAATTAATCTTATACATTGTCTTTTCTTCTGACGATTCGTTTTTTTTACTCGGCTAAGGTTGTTGAGTAGAATTCCAATAATCATATTTGTCATAAGTAGGATATTTATCAAAAATATTTTCTCGAAAATATTAAATTAAATATTTTGCTTATATCTCTTTGATGGTTATAAATATGTCTGGTAAAATAATTTAGACAAATATCCTAATTATGACATATATGAATATTGGCATTCTAGGATATTGTCAAAAATATTTTCTGAAAATCATTTTAATATATCTTTTGCTTATATCTCTTTGATGGGTATAGAGATACAAGGAAAATATATAATATTTTTTACAAAATATCTTTGACAAATGTCCCAATTATGATTAATATGAATATTAGAATTCTACTCACCAACCTACCTGAGTCAGAAAAACGAATTATCAGAAGAATTGAAAAGACCCTGTAAAAGATAATTTCGTTGGAAACTGCCATTATTTTCAACAAAAATGTATCAGATAAGGTCTGCTCCCTGCAAATATAATAATAATAATAATAATAATAATAATAATAATAATAATAATAATAATAATAATAATAATAATAATATTTAGGTAGAAGACCCTTTTTCAAGCATGTTCTATTGAACGAGATTGCTGCTTCAGCTGCATATATTTTATAGAGGTTATTTACTATTCTTCTTATTACGGCTTTTCCAGTACTATTAAGGTTGGCGAGTAACGCGCCTATTCGGTACATATGAAAAGTCAGGATAAATGAATTTTACGAAATTTATATACGTATTGAAATCCGGAGTACAATGTCCGTAGATTAATACAAATCTCAGCGAATATTTTATGCCGACGTTTCTCCTGGAATTTCGACCAGATATTTTCAAGGCAGAAGCAGCAGCCCCTCTCAATAATAATAATAATAATAATAATAATAATAATAATAATAATAATGAATTAAGTCCCTCAGCAGTCATCGCTGGAAATGTTTTGAAGATCTGGACAAAACGTCGCGTTGGAGAGTGAGAGAGAGAGAGAGAGAGAGACGAGATTGAGAGAACGAGAGGAGATAAGACGAGAGAGAGAGCATATATAAGCAATAATAATAATAATAATACGAAAAGAGAAGGAACACAAGCTGGGCAATATTATAAACAAGTAAATACACTTCAGACTGAAATCTGAAATAGTATGGAAGCAACGAAGTCGTTCTGCATGGCTGCTACAAACGCCGCTTCAGACGGACAAAGTGAGAACGATTATATCAATTCGTCTAATGTGACAGCGAGACGGCGCGAATTCATTCTTTTTCCCAGTTTTTTGGTTTTATTTTTGCCCCCCAATTGCAATTGAAAACACGGCGGAAGTCATACATATAAAATGAGTTTAATTTCTTTCTTGCACATTTTCTTATCTTTAGAATTCCCGTGGCGGTCTCCACCGGATATGCAGTAAGAGGGCAACAATTCATGGACTTTAAAACTGGAATCATAATATCAAGAACAATCTCAATAAAATGTATATGTATATGTATGTATGTATATATATATATATATATATATATATATATATATATATATATATATATATATAATATATATATATATATATATATATAAGCATTAAACTACAAATGTCCTTTAATATCTAATTCGCTCTACCTACGGAATTGATCTATTTTCATAACATGGTAACCAAAGGGGGAATTTTTTTATTTTTTCGTTGATAAAATTCGTCGGGCTACGTAGGGGACGTGAAACCACTGAACCAAGAATTCAGGACGTACAGTGAAGCTCTTTTGCCGGCAAAAGAGCTTCACTGTGCATCCTGAATTTCTGGTTCCCGTGGTACGCGCCCACGAGCCGACGAATTTCTTATCAACTAAAAAAAAAAATCCCCTTCGGTTAACATAGATGAAAATATATAATTCCGAGGTAAAGCGAATTAGATATTAAAGGTCATTTGTAGCTTAATGCGTGTATATGAATCACGGTGATGTGATAAGACTATATATATATATATATATAATATATATATATATTATATATATATATATATATATATATATATAGAGTATATACTATATATATATATATATATTATATATATATATATATATATATATATATATATATATATATATAATATATATATATATATATAATGGTGGAAAACAGAAGTACAAGTCTTAAGCCTCAAGGCCGCAATATCCCTCAGAATACATATTAATGAAACTTGTTATCAGGAAGGTAAAAAGAAAAAAAAATTAAATTAAAATGCGGGATCAAAGAGGACGGGGAACTCATCGATACATCAAAGAGAAAGCGAGAGAAAAAACGAGAAGATTTACGAAAGGGTTTCACTCCCAATCTCATTACCTGCTAATAAGAGAAGGAGAGCTTTCCTAAGCAGACAGTGACTGCCTAGGGTTTTCATTTTAACCTGTGAGTACACACACCTTTGCAGAGACGTGTTTAGTACCTCATGCCCGTTAGGGGCATGACCGTAATAATATGAACAAAAGACTATCAATATCATAAAGATAATGACCCCAAGAAAGGTTAGTCGTAGATGACGACTAATCTAGGAAAGATCCCAAGAGAAATAAAGTTAAAAAATGCCCCGAAGTGTCTTCGGCGCAGTCGAGTTCTCTGTCCAGTTTATGATAATCAAGGCCAGATAAGGACTAATCTAGGAAAGATCCCAAGAGAAATAAGTAAAAAGTGAACCAAAGTGTCTTCGGTGCAGTCGAGTTTTCTGTACAGTTTATTATAATCAAGGACATCGATAATAGATCTATCTTTCGGTGGCTTCGGTATAATGCTGTATGAGCAACGGTCCATGAATCTTTAAACCACGGCCTGTCCTATATCATGGCTAGCTTTAACATTAAACAAAACAAAAATAAAACTGCTGAGGCTAGAGGGCTGCTTGGTACGTTTGATGATTGGAGGGTAGATGATCAGCATACCAATTTGCAGCCCTCTAGCCTCATTAGTTTTTAAGATCTGAGGGCGGGCAGAAAGGTGCGGACAGACAAGGCCATTCCAATCGTTTTCTTTTACAGAAAACTAAAAGGTATTGAGCAACTGAGTAAGTGGTACCCCACCACACTATCAAAAAAAAAAAAAAAAAAAAAAAAAAAAAAAAAAAAAAAAAAAAAAAAAAAAAAAAAAAAAAACATGCACAGACCACTCCAACACACAGCCAATTAAGAATCTATTTACAATCTTCTACGGATATTGACGGGAACACGTTCTTGAATCTGAAGTGGCATAGGATGAAATCGATAGAAGTAATTAAAATGATTAGCGAATGCACAAAGATTAACTTAAAATACGAAAAGGTACTGTCTCCACATTTCCTTCCATTAGCCCATCCGAAACTAAGGGGGATTGATTGATTACGTCTATCAAAACTGGCGTCACAAAAGGGAATTGGGTATCTTCGTCCTTCCATTCCATCGACATAAGGACCATTCTCGCATGTAACCGTTAGACGGAAATTACTGTATGTAGTGTCCCTTACAATGGAATATAGAGTTTATGCCAGGGGTTCTTAACAGAGGATATTCATGCCCCTGGGGGGGGGGGGAGTATGAGAACCACATGCTGAGGGTATGGGACTTGATCTCTGGATATTGGTATATTTGATTTTAATGAGTCAATGTATACATGGGTACATTTTGTAAATATATAACTGTATAAAACTATAAGTGCTTTTGATTTTCTTGTATGTTGTATTCCTAGCTATTCATACCTAAAGTATGTATTAAACTAAGCATACGAAGTTATACTGTCAATACAATAAATAAGACTTGAGTGGACTTGATCAAAGGAGGGGGTGGGTTATGAACCCATACTGGCAATTCCTTGGGGGTCTGGAGTCACCAAAAGATTAAGAAACACCTGGTTGCAGCTAGGGGGCCGAAGGGACGCTGCCAAGACCCTCAAGTAATGCCTACAGTGCACCTCACGTGAGGTGCATTGATGACACGAACCCCAAACGAGGCCCCTTGGCAAGAGCTTGTAAGGGAATCTTTTAATGTAGAAAATACCAATAACAAATTCCAGTAGGGGATTATCAAGCAGGGTTTAGAGCATCTAGATCAACCATAGACCAAGGGCAGGCAGTTGCTTGCTAGCAGTTTCTTTCATTTGGTCCTAAAAACTCGTTTAAGATATTTATTGTAAGGCAGATTCTAGAGAAATACTGGGAATATGATAAAAAGATCCTGGCATGCCTTTATACACTTTAAGCAGGCATATGACAGTATCCAACGAGAGGCGTAGTGGAGGACACTGAGAGAATCAGAAATATGAGAGGCAGTTGTAACGGAAGCTCATAAAAGCGATAACTCGCGCAGGCGCAGTCAGCTTCAAAAAATAAAATAAAATAAAATAAAAACAGCAGAGATCTATTCGTCTGTAAAAATATCTCTCAATTATACAGGAGTAAATACTACGACAAGAGCATATCTCCAATATCAATTACAACCAATAATCTCGACCACCGCGCTGACAGACTGGTTTTGCATTCACCACACACACATACACACACACACACACACAGACTGATAGGGGGGAGGGGGAGGGGGGGGAAGAGAGACGGGCGATTCCAATTCCAGGCAATTCATTAATTAAAAGGGAAAGGAACATACACATTCATAGCCAAGCTGCCTTGTTGGATCAGAAACATGAGCACAATAAGGGATTATCGCCCGGAAACTTTGTTGATCAGTCAACAGTGGGATTAATGCCGATGTATGCCATTTGTGTGGACACACCAACACGGGTAATAGGTTGTTCCTCCTCCTCCTCCTCCTCTCCTCCTCCTCTCCTCCTAGGTACAACCTCCTCCTCCTGAATATCGTTAAAATAGAATTACCGAAACAAGTGAGTTATTGCTTCTGGTACGATCTTGTATCGGCGGAGAGGGCGACCGTATTCTATTTGTGGTTTCACCCCGTCAAAATTCTCGATTCAATTCACTTCCAGGTTTTTTAAGAGGAGTTTCTGACGAACGGAGAGAGAGAGAGAGAGAGAGAGAGAGAGAGAGAGAGAGAGAGAGAGAGAGAGAGAGAGAGATTTTTAGGTAGAACCAGCGGTATTCAGCAACGGGACCAACGGCTTTACGTGACTTCCGAACCACGTCGAGAGTGAACTTCTATCACCAGAAATACACATCTCTCACTCCTTAATGGAATGGCCGAGAATAGAACCCCCGACCACCGAGGTGGGACGCAAACACCATACCAACCACGCCACTGAGGCGCTTTCTTCAGATAAGGTGCCCCTCTAATTATTCCACACATGCATACATCGAGATCATTTTAAATCTTTATTTTCTTAAACCTTTTATGTTTTAAAACATTTTATTTTGTAAACTTTCTTTTTAAATCTTTTAAAACTTTTATTTTTAAAACCTTTTATGTTTTAAACCTTTTATTTTTTAAATCTTTTATTTTTGAAACCTTTTATGTTTTAAATCTTTTATATCTTTAAACCTATTACGTTTTAAACCTTTTAAATCTTTTATTTTTTAAACTTTTATTTTTTAAATCTTTTAAACTTTCTTTTTAAACCATTTATTTTTTTAAGCTGCAAAAGAGCAGAAAAAAATAAAAACCTGGAAAAGGCAAAATCAATCAGTGTTGGATGGATATCATGTCCCACTGCGAAACTATATTACGCCAAAAATACAAGTTGCAAGCGTAAACTGCAGGTATAGGTGGAGAGAGAGAGAGAGAGAGAGAGAGAGAGAGAGAGAGAGAGAGAGAGAGAGAGAATGAAATTCACGGACATCATCAAAACTGGGTATTCGATAAAGTCCTTCAACATTAGCGGTTAAATCTGAAAACATATAAATATGAATAGCGCACATACTACAAATTAATAATATAAGTGAATAGTTGGGTGGGGGTGTGGGGGAGGGTCTAGGGCAATGGGGGGAGGGGGGGGGGGGGGGGGGGGGAGGAGATAAAGTTGATGTCAAAGCGACCATTCCGAAACAATTATTATTCGGGACGTCCACAAATTTCGCCGGTCAAGCTCCTGTTGTAGTATATTGCATCGTAATTTTTATTTTCATTTTTGTGGCCCCCAACTAAATTGAAGCCGTGCTCAGAAAAGTTCGGCGTAAAAATGGCCTCGTTGGACATTTATAGAAGTAACCGCCATTTTGTTTGGAATTCTTTCTCTCTGTTTCAGTTGTTCTGTAAACGAGAACTAATGAGACGGGTAGTTTGTTCTTTTCTTGTCCGCCCTCAGTTCTTGAAAACTACCGAGGCTACAGGGCTGCAAATTGATTTGTTGATCATCCACCCTCCACTCATCCAACTTACCAAATTGCAGCCCTCTAGCCTCAGTAGTTTTCATATTATTTGAAAGGTTAAAGCTAGCCATGGACGTGCGTCTGACAACGCCACAACACAGGCCACCACGGACGGCTGAAGAGTATCGTACAGCGTTGTACAATGTACAAAATCTTGATTGCGCTTAAGAGACTTAGGCGCATATTTTACTTGTTGTTAACTCTATGAGAGAGAGAGAGGAGAGAGAGAGAGAGAGAGAGAGAGAGCTTTCACCATCCTCATATGCCTTCTTTACTTTCTTTGAAATTGCGATTGTTTCACCTCGTAGCTTATCGATCAAAACTTCTTCTGGAAAAACAATAAAACTATCTTGCAAAATATCCACCGCTCAAATTATAAGTCCTCTCTCTCTCTCTCTCTCTCTCTCTCTCTCTCTCTCTCTCTCTCTCTCTCTCTCTCTCTCTCTCTCTCCACAATAAGCATTAAAATTTCGTCAAACAACAAAGCAGTGATTACACGTCGCCTTATTTCTCTTCACTTTCGTAACAACTCCAAACAAAATCAGTCGCTGTTTCTCCAACGAAATATTCTCCCTTTCTCATTTCAAAAAAAGGAAAAAAAAAGAAAAAAAAGGGAAAAGGGAAAAAAAGGAGGGAAAAAATTAGATAAAAAAAACCCGAAAAGGCAAAATCAATCAGTGTTGGACGCGTATCATGTTCCACGGCGAAATTGACTTGCAATACTAGAAAAATGTAGAGAGACGAAAACTGCGAGGAGAGAGAGAGAGAGAGAGAGAGAGAGAGAGAGAGAGAGAGAGAGAGAGAGAGAGAGAGAGAGAGAGAGAGAGAATTCAATAAGCCACGAAACAATCGAATTAGCGCTGGAAATCAAATCCCTAATCAACACCTAATGGAAGGTGTCAAAACAGTCACTTTGACCCAAACCAACCAAGTGAAAACAGCGGTTTTATTAACCGTGAGGGACGCACGTACGTATGTACGTACGTACGTACGACAAAGAGTTCCAATAACGGAACGAAATCATTTAATAACGGTAGAAACCTACTACACGGCTAACCAGCGTCCGCTAACGCGGTTATCTGCGGCAAAGAGTCAGAATTCAAAATGGAATGGAATCGTCCATCGATCTGGAACTTGACATGTGGCAATTTCCAGCTACGTAAAAGTCCTCTGTATTTGCCTTTATTACAGTCGCCAATAATTGGCCGCATTGTTCAATAACTTCCAATTTCATTTTCGTTTTCATTTCATTTTTTTTTTACATTTTATTTTTCTGAAAAGAACATTACTGCGCCTGTTTTGTCAGTCAGTCTACACTTTTGTCTGTCCGTTCTCATATCTTTCAAACGACTGAGGCTAGAGGGCTGCAAATTAGCATGTTGATCGTCCACCCTCGTTTCGCCAATCATACCAAATTGCAGCCCTCTAGCTTCAATAGTTTTTATTTTATGTAAGGTTAAAGTTAGCCATAATCGTACGTCTGGCAACTATATAAGCCAGGCAATCACCGAGCAGTGGTTAAAGTTTTATGGGCCGCTGCTCATACAACATTATACGCCGTACAGAGAATTCGACTGCGACTCAGATTCTGACCATTTTTTATTTTTTTTTATATGGCGCCAATGCAAGGCATTAAAAATTGTAGTATAATTAATTGCAATTTAATTTCCGAAAAATCCTCCTTCAACTCGGTTCAGAACAGGAGGGACCTAACCGTATTGGAGATGAAACAGGAAAGATATATAGGAGAATATATTGCCACAGAGGAGACTACTAGATAAGTGGAAAATGAATACGGGCAAAAAATGTAACGACCTTTTTTTTTCTCAATACCTACACATGTTTACATTACAGATACACAGCGAGAGTATGAAAGCAACTGCATGCGCACACAAGCACAGAATTAGACAGAAAAGCCAAAGATGAAATACAAAATAATGAACTTCGCGGCCAAGGAAAGCATCATTAGCTCACATCTTAACACTGCTTCTGGTTGTAATAACTAAAGTAACCTAACCTAACCTTCCTACACCCTTACCTCCTCCAGAAGGCAAAAGAGATCTATCGTTTCCTTCAAGCCTGGGCTAGAAAAGGGCATGATTTTGCCCCGTCCCACTCACTAAGTTAAGTATATCTTAGTTTAACCAGATCACTGAGCTGATTAACAGCTCTCCTAGGGCTTGCCCGAAGGATTAGATATTTTTACGTGGCTAGGAACCAACTGGTTACCTAGTGACGGGACCTACAGCTTATTAGTGGGATCCGAACCACATCGAGAAATGAATTTCTATCGCCAGAAATAAATTCGTCTGACTCGTCCGAAGAGGCTAGACATACTTAGAGAGAGAGAGAGAGAGAGAGAGAGAGAGAGAGAGAGAGAGAGAGAGAGTTCATTGGTTGTCATTCAGTGTTTCCCAAGGTAGTGCCGGGTTGGTCAACAAGTATATATATAAATATATATATAATTATAATAGAGAGAGAGAGAGAGAGAGAGAGAGAGAGAGAGAGAGAGAGAGAGAGAGAGAGAGAGAGAGAGTTTATTGGTTGTAATTCAGTATTTCCCCAGGTAGTACGGGTGGTCAACTATACTCTGTTTTTTTTCATCTGTCCATCTGCCTGTGGTGTTTTTGTATGGTAACACTGCGTCCCGGGCTTTAGATAGTTACGCTATGTGTAAGTTTTAGGTAAATAAAAGGATATCTGGGCGTACATTTGCAACTGAAAAGTGTTTTAATAATTTACTGAATGCGAATTACACCGTTAATATTCGAAATAGGATATTATTATAATCGTTGAATGTAAGCTGAATGTAACTATCTAAAGCCCGGGACGCAGTGTTGCCATACAAAAACACAGGCAGATGGACAGATGAAAAAAAACAGAGTATAGTATATAATATATATACATATACATATACATAATATATATATATATATATATATATATATATATATATACATACATATATAAATATATATAACTGAGAGAGAGAGAGAGAGAGAGAGAGAGAGAGAGAGAGAGAGAGAGAGAGAGAGAGAGAGAGTGTCTTCCAAAAGACCGCTGATCTCAGCCAATGGAAAATGAAATATTACTAGATGTTCGCAACATGACCAAAACCCGAATATAACGGGAAGCGAAAAAAAAAAAAAAAAAATGACAAACGACCGGGAGAATATAAACGGGGCGTAATATTTTATGAGCGTTCACACCGCCAGGCTAATAGCGATCAATCAATCACTTCCAGCAATGGGCCGTAAGAGACGATGCTCTCTTTCGTGTGATATAGTAAACCAATTACTTTTCCATTCATATCAATTATGCCGGAAGTTGTATATGAAAAAAAAGTAAAAAAAAAATTGAACTTCGGCGCAGTCGAGCTTTCTGTATGAAATTCTCAGCTACGGCCCATGAAACTCTCACCCATGGCCCAGGAAACTTACAGGCACATAATTTTTTTTTTCTGCGCTGTATGATAAATCATTAACCTTTATTGCACTTTGTCTAAAAAAGAAAAACTAATCATTTATTATTCACAACGAAGTTTATTTTTTATTTTTTGCTACTCAGTCACCATAAATATGTAACGGACCATATATCCATTACGACCACAATCTGAAAAAATAAATAAATAAATAAAATAAATAAATTAAAAATCATATTAATCGTTGCCAAAAAGAAAAAACCTAATCATTTCTTATTCACGACGAATTTTGTTTATTTTATTATTATTATTATTATTTTCTGTTATTCATTCAACATAAATATGTAACGGGCCATATATCCATTACGGCAAAAAGTCTATATATATATATATATATATAAAAGTTTTATTTATTTATTTCGTAACGGACACCAAACGCACCATTTATCAATTACATTGAGGGCCTCTCATCTGGCTTTTAGCCTGCACGGAGGAGGAGGAGGAGGAGGAGGAGGAGGAGGCGCGGACTGCAACATATAGCAGGTTTTCCAGTCAGGCTCCTTCCAGAAAAATGGCCCGATAATGGAGTCATGAATATAGAGTAGGAGACTTGATCATCCACCTACCCCTCCCCCCAACCCCTCCTCCCCGAGGAGAGGGTAATTCCCCTTTCTTTAAGGGTGCCAGAGCCCTTACTTCTCATTTGCTCAAGCTGAAAGGGAAGTCAATCCAGCAATCTAATTCTAAAGTGAGTCAATCCTGTAAATCTAATTTTGGAGTGACCACTGTATATCTAATTTTGAAGTGAGTCAAGCCTGTAAGTCTAATTTTGAAGCAAGTCAATCCTGTAAATCTAATTTTGAAGTGACCCCTTTAAATCTAATTTGGAAGTGAGTCACTACTGTAAATCTAATTTTGGAGTGACCACTGTATATCTAATTTTGAAGTGAGTCAATCCTGTAAATCTAATTTTGAAGTGAGTCAATCCAGTAAATCTAATTTTGAAGTGAGTTCAATCCTGTAAATCTAATTTTGAAGTTACCCCTTTCAAATCGAATTGGAAAATGTAAGTCCGTGACTAATTTTGAAGTGCGTCAATCCTGGAAATCGAATTTTGAAGTGAGTCAATCCTGTAAATCTAATTTTGAAGTTACCCCTTAAATCTAACTTGGAAATGAGTAAGTCCTGTGACTAATTTTGAAGTGAGTCAAGCCTGTAAATCTAATTTTGAAGTGAGTCATTAGTGCAAATCTAATTTTGTGGTGACCAATCCTGTCTGTAAATCTAATTTAGAAGTGAGCCAGTCCAGTAAATGTAATTCTGAAGTGAATCAATCCTGTAAACCTCATACTGAAGTGAGTCAAGCCTGTAAATCTAATTTTGAAGTGAGTCAATACTGTAAATTTAATTTTGAAGTAACTCCTTTAAATCTAATTTAGATTTGAAGTTATGACTTCTTTTTGCCATAGGAAAAAATATGAATCAAATTGAGAATTAAATCAAATTCCACTTATCACTTATTTTGGTGATGACTTAAGTCGATTTCTCATTAAGGAGATTAATTAACCGATACATTTCTTACGCAGTGATCGAAGCTGCACTCCTCTTCGATACTGATCGAGACTTTGGCGCATTTGACAGCCGTTCGATACGTGCTTAAAAACGCCGTGAAATATAAGCGAATGTGAGCTAGTGAACGCGCATTTGCCAAGGTTGATAATGTCGCAGAATTTTTCCATACGAGGGGTCATTTTTTTCTTACATTATGGCAGTTTAAACTTGAGCGTTTTAGCATCATTATCAAGTTTATTTTATCTTTTATTTAAAGCAACCCAATCACACACACACACACAAATATATATATATATATATATATATATATATATATATATATATATATATATATATATATATATATATCCCTAAGGGCCATAACTACATTTGTCGACAAATTGTAAACTCCTTCCGTCATTCAGTACCTGATTAGGGTGGAAGTTAGTCCACCGAAGTATATAAGTCCTCAGCTTTAAACCAGAGTGTTTTAATGGGCCTTTGTTTTTATACTTGAGACGTATCTTGTTTTAACTTGAGAATTTAAATTTATTTACATTATATATATATATAAATATATATATATATAATATATATATATCTATATATAAATGATATATATATATATATATATAACCTGTATATATAATGTATATATATAAAACTGGGAGAGAGAGAGAGAGAGAGAGAGAGAGAGAGAGAGAGAGATACAAACACAGATATATAGATGTAGTCCTCCAGTGACCCAAGTCGACCAAGAATGAAATAATGCAGCCGCCAGACATAACCGTATATCGCGGCTAAAACCGGCTGAGATAATGCCTTAGCTCGAGGGTAAAATGCTCTTTCTCTCTAAGCAGCGACTCCAAACAATCGGAGGGCCAATATATTTCTCCCGTTATCTTATAATTGCGAATTTCCGCCGGAGATAATTCCGAATTTACCACCCCCCTCCCCCTTTCCAACGGCAGCAGCCCTTTATTTTCCAGTTTTCGAAACCTCGACTTCTCTTTCTCTCTCAGAGATTGACTTCATCTGAAAGGATGGTTTGGCTGGAAGTGGAAGATATAATCCTATTAACTTTTCCTGATTGCTTTATTTCTCAAATTCAAATAGCAAAAGTTATACCAAAAGGGGAAGATATAATCAGGTTAACTTTTCCTGATTTTTGTATTTCTCAAATTCAAATACCAAAGGTTTTACTAAAAGTGGACGCTATAATCAGGTTAACATTTCCCGATTTCTTTTGCTTCTCAAATTCAAATAGCAATTTTGTCTAAGTGCGGAGTATTAGTTACGGAGTCTTATACTTTATACCATTTCAATCTTTTGCATATAAACTTTTACTCAAAAATGAAAATATTTTTTTAAATGGCTAGTGTTGTTAAACTTTGGTTACTCATTTATTTGTTAAAATAACTGAATAAAAAAAATGGACTGAAGATGTATTTTCAATGCTCAATCGTTGGATCATTTTTGAATGGAATGAATTTGACGACTGGCAAACTATATAGTAAATGATCTTTATTCCATACTCTAAAAGCTAAAATAACTCTTCCGTTCTCATATGACGAGAGAGAGAGAGAGAGAGAGAGAGAGAGAGAGAGAGGTCTCCCGAAGCCAATCTGTCACACAGCGAAACAGACGCGGGAATCACTGGAACAATAAACAGGGAGTCTCCTAATCGCCCGAAAAGCTTAATCACACTACTCTCCCCGCCAAAAAAATTCCCATATCTGCAATTCAGGCTGTTACGGCATCCATCCATCGGCCAGATCAGATGCGACGCCAGCTCGAATTCCGGGGCGTAATGTTTTTGTTCACGTCGAGTTCCAGGGCGGTATTGCCTCCAGCCCATTTACGGGGAGACACGTTTGTAAATGAGGGGCTGTTTGGTGGGTGGGTGGTGATGGGGCTGGGGCGGGAGAGGAAGGTGTAGAAAAGAGGCATTGTTGGTGGCGGGTGGGTGGATGGATGGGGCGGGGAGAGGAAGGTGTAGAAAAGAGGAGAATAAAATGGATGTGGATGTACAGGAAAAAAAAATAAACAAATGTTTTATCATACTTTTACGATGGCAGCTTATGTTCATATTTCCACAGTGATAAAATATTCAGTACAAAATACATTCATATATACAAAGGCATACAAAGTATTAAACGTGTATACACACACGATGCAACTATTATCTATATATATATATATATATATATATATATATCTATATATATATATAATTCCTTTTCATAACTAGCATAAATTCATATGACTGGCTTGGCTCATAAATTCACACAAACATGAAAGTCGCGCCCATACACAGGTACGAAAGAAACTTAGGATCTCTCTCTCTCTCGGCGGTCGGCGGCAGCAGCTCCTCCTCCTCCTCCTCCTTTGGCGTCCAAGCGACCAAAAGCAATCAGCGTCAATCAGGGACAAAGTAGCAATAAACAAACGGAGACTCTTTCATTCCGCGGTCGTCAATCACGCCCGTCAATCACCGCTTCTTTCTGGACCGTCCGGAGTCCATTTCCAGTCTGGAAGTCTAAAGACAGGTCCAGTAGCAGCATCAGCAACTACTCCCGCTCTCTCTCTCTCTCTCTCTCTCTCTCTCTCTCTCTCTCTCTCTCCTCCACCCTCATTCGCAGTTTTACAATCCACTCCATTCTTAACTTTCCTCGTTCGGTCGTTCGGGCTGCGTTCAAGTGGCCGTCCCTCTCGGTTTTCTGCCCTCTTATTGTTCCATCAACGGCTTCTCGATCGCGCTCTCTCTCGACGTCTTTCGGCCAACTCATTTGGCGACGTCATTTAAAAGGAGTCCTTTCTTCCACTCGTCAGGAGGCGATTACACTTCGCATTCTAGGGCAGAGAAGTTTGACGGAGAGACGGCATCGACGAGAAACATCGCCGGGCGACAATCAAAGACGATAATAATAATAACAACAACGCCAGTCGACCCTCTTACCAAACTTCAAAACGTTGTTCCCCCCTTCAATTACCTTGATGGCCTCTCTCTCTCTCTCTCTCTCTTTCCTTGCAGCTTCCCCTCTACGCTATTCTAACTTTCCAACCCACTCTCTATACAAGAGTCAGGTCACCATGGCAACGGGGGGACGCCGTCAATCCAGCAAATGTGTCTTCGAGTCGTAACCCCGAAGCATAAGTGACCGGTAAACTGCGTCTTTAACTCGAGTCAGAATCGCCCACACAGGATCGTCACGGGGGGGAGGGGTGGGGAGTCCCTCCCTAGTTCCTCCTGGGACACTCGACGCTCTCGCTCACACGCTTTCTTTAGGAACACAGCCACCCCCCAACACACCCTCCCCCCGACCCCCGGGGTTGTGCGCGCCAACAAACTCGCTACCGAGATGTGTAAAAACCTTGGCCGTATTTTTGCAAGAAGTGTAGTTTTTTCTCAGTCGTTTTTGGTATCAAGTTGCAAACTGGGAACTAAACACGTTTGAGTGTTTTAAACAATGAAATAATATAACAATATATATATAGATATATATATATATATTATATATATATAATATAATATAATATATATATATATATATATATATATATATATACACACACACACACATATATATACACACAATTTACACAACACACCACACACACATATATATATATATATATATATATATATATATATATATATATATTATATTTATATATCTTTAGCTTTTATAATGTGTCGAAACTAGGACATTACAATACTTCTCTAATGTCAATGACAAATTGCCGAGTCTTCTCAATTATTGACAAATGAGCTCAATTTATTCATGAAAGTCCTCATATACATTAACCGACAAATTAGCAGAGAATAATTATGGTTTCGTGGAATACTGCCTATCCCGATATTAATGACGCAATTTAAAAATTAATAGAAAGAGGAATAACATCCGATATCAAAATTAATATGGTGGCCGATGCTGACACCAGAAAAGAAAAAATAAAATAAAATAAAACATGTTACCCTTAAGTAAAAATAACAACTTGTTACCTTTTTGTACGCTTGTGCGCGCTTTCAAAATAAGAAAGCAGTTCCCTCAAGAACAGATGCACTGGTTTTGATGACACTTGGCCCATTCGTCCATAGAGGGACGGCCAAGAGATGATTCAATTTTGGGGAAATTAATGTAATTGTGTGACGAGTTCTGCCGAAGATTGACAGTTCCGTTTCATTGGCAATATTCACGTTATGTACAGGGTGTCCATAAAGTCCCAGTACCAGTACAAGTATTTATTGCTCAGAATGGTACTAGGACTTTATGGACACCCTGGACTTCATGCACACACTGTATGATACATAAATTTAAATCATCATTGTTCAGAATGCATTATTATTTTCACGTAAACGATTTGAAAAATGGATCATTCGCGCTATCTAATAAAACCACAGCAGTGAACGACACAGCAAATAACCGTTTATAATTCACAAAATCACTCAAGGGGACAAGCGACCACATCCAATTGGCTCTAAACACTTGAAAAAAAGAAGAAAAAACCCACCCCCTGCCTACCACCCCCCAAAAAGAACTCCTTTTGATGCAAACGCAGCACCTGCTTCAGCATATTTCTCCGTCGGTCAAATTCAAAAATTCTGAAACCCTTCAATCTTCGCCCTTAAACCTGTCATGCTAGAAGTGAATTTGTTGAGAAATTCAGTCTCGTGAAGAACAAATTGTTAAAAAATCCACAATTATATATTAAAATTAAAATATATTTCTACGTAAAGAAGAAAGACTTTCAAACACCTGAACGGTGTTCCTCATCAGTGTAGACGTTAAAATGTCGAGTGAGAGGTTAGTTTCCTCCTGAAGAGCATCTAAAAAGGTGGGCGGGGCGAGAAAATAAAAGCCCATTTGTTGAAGACGTAAGCGTTCTTGCGCGTCAGGGCGCACATAAGACACACAGACACACACACACACACCCAGACGTTCGACCCTTTCCCAAACCAATGAGCTTGAAACTCGTTGGTCTGTTACGTAACCGAAAAATCAAAATGACCTTTACTCCGCTAAGTGAAAACATACCAGTGGAAATACCTTCGACATTATCCGTGGTTTAATGCCTCTCGGAACAATCGCTTGCGAATTGAATTAGCCAATTTAAGCGGCAAGTTGCGACAGCGGCCGCAAACCCACCCACCACTAAAAGGCTGTATACGAGGCAACTTACCCCTCTTAAGTTGACCGAACTTGGAGCGTTCGTCTCCAAAAGCTATCGCGCGCAATACTTCGGCGCTAATTGAAAACAGCGCTGCTGCACCGATGATAAACCAACCTAATTCGATAATGGGATTTTCTCCTCCTTTCAGGCGATAAATGTTGCAATACGGAGGAGGTTCGTAATTTGCCTTTCCACTATCCACTAACTAACTTCTAAAGTGACTTATAATAATGGCATTAAATAAAGTGGTAATTTTGTGAAAATCACTCTCCGGTCATTCCAACGACGAAGATCATTATTAGCATCTTACTACAATGGGCGTTATGTCTGTCTGTACTTCAGTCTGTCCTTTAATCACGGCCAAACGGCTGGTCCAATGGGCATGAAACGTGGCAGGGTTATAGCGGGGACCCCTAAAATGGTTTATAATGGGGTTTCATCATACCTTCCCCCCCTCCCCCTCAGTTTACGGATTTATCATACATAATTTCTATTATGTATGATAAATTCTATTTCTATTATTTCTATTACTTTACGAATTTATTCTATTTCTATTACTTTACGAATTCATCATACATAACTTCTATTACTGTTAGTAATAATGATGATGAAAACAGCAATCCAGTTCTTCAAAAGCTTTGCACATGGCCATTTTTAATGACAAGATGATTTAAAAAAGTATATGTTTATTTTACACTTCCTACAACATCCATCACCGGGACCCTTCACCACTGAATGGCAGAAGGAAATAAGAAGTTGATCCATCAGCGCAAACAAATAACCAACTAGTTCCTGCTCCTCCGGAGTTCATCTTATTTGCTATGCAAATGAAGATTAGCGATGAGCCTTTGTGAAGGGAAAATCAAAAGGAATCCCAAAGGCGTTTAAGAGCCATCAGATAATTCTGAACACGCGAGAAGATTCCGTAGCACCAGAGAATGAAGAAGACTGCTTCAGTGCGAATCACCATCTGGAAGATCGTTTATTTGGGGAAAACCACAGAGATTGTAAATTATACACGAACTCGCAACATTTTTTATTATTGTGTTTGTTTGTCTGGTGTTTTACCGTTGCATGGAACCAGTGGTTATTCAGCAACGGGACCAACGGCTTAACGTGACTTCCGAACCACGTCGAGAGTGAACTTCTGTCACCAGAAATACACATTTCTCACCCCTCAATGGAATGCCCGAGAATTGAACTTGCGGCCACCGAGGTGGCAGACCAAGACCAACCCCCACGTCCACTGAGGCGCTGTGACCCCTTGGAACGATCTTTTATTGTTATAATGACGAACCGATTGTATAAACCCGATTTTTCAAAGAATTCCAGGCATTCAGCATCTTAGTTCGTCCTTCATTTCATCGGTAAAATTCTCTCTCTTTTACATGAAAAATCTGATATAAATTCAAAACTATCTATCGTTATTTATTTATTTATTTATTTATTATTATTTCATTGGATGAACCCTATTCACATGGAACAAGCACACCAAAGGGGCTACTGACTTGAAATTCAAGCTTCCAAAGAATAACGTCGGTTTCAACCTCCCACCGAAGACCCCAAACTGCAGCAGTAACTGATCATGATACCGAACAAGTGATTTTTCGTCGCCCTGGGGTGAGACGCAAACTCGCTACATCTGAGCGGTGTACCGCGACACTAGCGACTAATACCAGCGGACCTGATAACGACCGACGAATTCGTTGTATAACCCATTCCAAGCAACCTGTATCTCGGTTTGACCTTTATTTAAATTAGCTAAAAATCTCTCTCTGTTCTTCATGAAAAGTGTAATATCGTTCGTTACGCGGTCGAAGATTAAACTTTCGTCCATGGTGAAGCTATATACTGACGTGTGGTACCAGCTTTTCCATTGAAGTAGCTGTGTATCGTCATTTACCCAGCTTTCCATAAGAGCCATTTGGACTACACGAAATATATATATATATATATATATATATATATATATATATATATATATATATATATATATATATATATACACACACACACACACACGATGCCCACAAGTTTCTTAGGTGCATTCGAGTTTTCTATATGAGCCGCGGGCTTGTGTATGGCGTTGTCAGACGCACGATCCATGGCTAACTTTAACCTTAAATAAAATCAAAACTACTGAGGCTAGAGAGCTGCAATTTGGCATGTTTGATGATTGGAGGGTGGATGATTAACATACCAATTTGCAGACCTCTAGCCTAAGTAATTTTCAAGATCTAAGGGCGGTAAGAGTAGTCAAAACGTAGTAGAAACAGCGATGGAGAAGAAAACAAGTCTTCGAGCCTGAGCCGGGGAAAATTAATTACCTCGACAAACACATAAATACCAACCCATCCCCACCCGGCCCACCTCCTTTCATAATATATGTCTTTATATCCGTTCAAGAAGGTAAGTACTCCCCTCTGGAAGGGACTAACCTTCATTAAGACCCAAAATATAAAGCTGCCTTCAAGAAAACTAGGGACATTCTCCCGCCAACATTTGTCTACGAAAATGGATTAAAGACTTGTGTATCAACTCGACGACTGCTGACGAATAAGGAAAAAAAAAAACGAAAAAAAGGAATAAGAGTAAGCACCCAGACTAAATCAGGACTGTTGATTATCTGAAATTTACATGAGGGGATACGACCAGCGCGATTCCAAACGCCCAATGCTGCCAGATGCATAATAATAAACGACGGCCAAGTTCGGCGTCAAGATTTAATGGGAAGCGCGGAGTGACTATCGCCCAGTCATTTCGGAGACACTTGATGAGTTCAATGAATATCAATGGGAGGTGAGAGATTCCAGAGCGTAAGTGGGCCATTAAACCTTTTTTTTTTTACTTCTTTTCGTCAAATCGTTTAATATTATGAGTCGGACGAAAATATTCAATGGTTCTCCTGAAGTGTGAAGGTACACGTAAATGTACAAGCATAAAATCGTTCGTACGAGTGTACATAATTGTAACGACATATTATACTATATAATAAATATATATTAATAATATATTATATTATATATATAATATAATAAATATATATATATAATATATTAGAATAATTACATATATATGTATATCTATATCTATAAATTATATTATATATATATATATATATATACATATATTATATAAAAAATCCCCTCTAATATATGAAAATATATTAATTCCGAGGTCGAGCGAATTAGTATATTAAAGGACATTGTAGCTCGATATATTTATATATATATATATATATATATATATATATATATATATAATATATAATACACACACACACACACACACACACATATATATATTATATACATATATATGTATATATATATATATTATATTATATATATATATATATATATATATATATATATATATATATATACATGTAGCGCGAAGGAACACGTATATGCTTGAGAATATCCTTAAATCCACGGTAGAAAGGTAAGTGAAACAGGGACTTGGAACAAGTACTTTCGTAGTATATTCTATACATTTTCAAGTTTCACAGAGAATATAAAAGTATATCTAATATACATAAACAAGTGTGTACTTATACACGGACACACATACACACACACACACACGAGTTGATGGAGAAACAATATTCTGATTAGCAACTCAGGGAGCAATATTCAAACTGAGACAAAGATATACTTAAAGAAAATCTCTCTCTCTCTCTCTCTGGCTCCTCTTGTGGTCATTGCAGACCGTTACACTCGCAGCTAGGACAAAGAAAATATTAATATTAAGTCATTTTTCAAATTTTATACTAAGTGGAAAAAACGTATAAAAAATCCTTAGAGTTTCCATCAAATCCTGAGATGCTGAGAGAGGCCACTGTAGGGTCACTAGAGGTCACTGCTGACCTCTACTGATCATGTAAGGTTGTATTGTCACCGGGATTGAATAACCTTGCAAAATTTCTAGTCCATTGGATGAAGGGAACAGGTCGAAAATTGAGTTCCTAGAATTGAACCAAATAAATATAAATGAAAAAGTAAGCAAGCTGATTTAGAAGAGTATAATATCATAATACGATTACACAACTGGTGGGCCAACACGAGGTATTCCTCGCTTCACTTGTTTCATCTGAATTTGTTGAAAAATAAAAAAATCTTGACGATCAACTCCGCCTGAAGACTGCAAGAAACATTTGTCAGTGGTGGGGAAACATTCCACCGCAGTCCAGTATCTTTTATAGACCTTCTTGTGTCTCCGTTCCATTCCCTTGAAAGAGAACCAGAGGAAAAATGGGAGAAGAGAGAGAGAGAGAGAGAGAGAGAGAGAGAGAGAGAGAGAGAGAGAGAGAGAGAGAGGGGGGCCAAAAATCGTGAGAGTAAATGGAGAAGAAGGAAACTCTACCCTTTCCCGGAGTGTCTGTGAAAAAGTAATCTGCGATTAAGAGAAGTGGTAAGTACTCCTATAAAGGTTTCCAGAGACATTTTCCAGTACCCTGAATTTAAGACACTAGAAACTTCAAATCATATGCCTTCTTACCCATTAAGAGAAGTGTTAAGGCCTAAGAAGGTTTCCAGAGACATATTGCTCCAGCACCCTAGATTTGAGACACTAGAAGCTCTCCGCATCAAATGCTTTCTTATCCAGTTAGAACATTCGACTTTTACCAAACACAATAAATTGTTTCGGACGAATTTTCGTGTAAAAATGATTCTGAAATTAAGCTCATTTCGATGTGTGTTTTAAATATAACCACTTTTCGACGGCATTTAAGCTATTTCTATTTGTTTAAAATGTTCTTATAGAACCATTATGTTTTCATTTTACCTGAATACTACATATATATATATAAAGCACAAAAAGGCCTAAGATCACGTGATATAGAAAAAGAAATATTCAAATTTGGTTCACAAGATTTTTAAATTTTTGTACGTCTCTATCTACAAATACTAAGATTTTTTCTCAAAAAACTATTAGATAATAGCATCCTAGGAGAAAGAGAGAGAGAGAGAGACGCACTTGGCTTCACAGCGGGACTTCTAAAAGGAAGAATTGGGTTATTTTATCGGATATCGCTGTTTTACGCGATTCATCCAATAAGTTCTCTCAATAAATGGGGCTTTTGACAACTCGGCTTCCGAACCCTCCAGGTGCCGACTAATCCCCTTCGCTTCTTTTGTAGGCTCTCTCTCTCTCTCTCTCTCTCTCTCTCTCTCTCTCTCTCTCTCTCTCTCTCTCACTGGGTTAAAGATTATCTTTATTTTACATTTTCGATCATAGGTAGGAAGATACATTTTACACTGTTTCGACCATAGGCAGGGCGATACATTTTCTAATCTCTCTCTCTCTCTCTCTCTCTCTCTCTCTTCTCCATTGGGTAAACAAAATCTTTATTTTACACTGGTATCGGGCAGACAGGACGATACGTTTTCTTCGTGTCCACGACGCTGTTTCACGGGAGGAAAAAACCTTTATTTTCTTTTAGTATTTTAGTCCTTTCCATTCTACTGGCAGAGAAAATACCCTCTCTCTCTCTCTCTCTCTCTCTCTCTCTCTCTCTCTCTCTCATATACACAGACTCACAAACAGAAGAGCAGCACGAGGCGAGGTGCAGATAACAGCAGGTCGACTCAGCAGATCCGCAAAAGTTTAATGAGTTCAAAATCGCTCCAGAATGAGACCCCTTCCTGGTTGGCCTTCTCTGAGAACACATTTTCAAACTCCTCTTGAGGGGAAAAAATCTCTTCTTCTGCTCCTTCAAACAACTCAATTCCAGCAACAAACAATGCCGAGTAATCACACTTGTTTGCTTGCTCGCATTCTCCTCCTCCTCCTCCTCCTCCCTCTCTCTCTCTCTCTCTCTCTCTCTCTCTCTCTCTCTCTCTCTCTCTCTCTCTCTGCACACATACAAGAGCAAACAAACACACTGCAACTGAAAAGAAATACAATGAGGAAACCAATATCCAGAGGAAGGAACAACGAGAGAGAGAGAGAGAGAGAGAGAACATTTCCACTGCACCAGCCAATATTTGTGACTGTCTACGGCTCAATTGCATATGTCAGAAAACAAAATAAAATGTGTTCCTTTGCGCTCTCTGAGAGAGAGAGAGAGAGAGAGAGAGAGAGAGAGAGAGAGAGAGAGAGAGAGAGAGAGAGAGTGTGAGTCATACAAATGGCATCTCATCTATTACACTAAAATGCTTGCAGATTTCAAAGACTTTAGGAGAGCTCACTCAGTTATGTTTTGCCACGAATACTATTTGTGTGTGTGTGTGTGTGTGTGTATATATATACATATATATTATATATATATATATATATATATATATATATATATATTATATATATATATATATTAAAATTCCTAGGCTAAAGCCTTGTGTTGACGTTCCAATCGAGGGGGCAGAATCGACTGAAGAAGAAAAATCCCATACAGTGAAAAAAAATAAAAATAAAAAACCCTTTCCACGAAAGTGAAGCGTCAGTCTATCACCGACATCCAGACCGTCAGGTTCAGGATAAAAGTGACATCGCCTCCAATGCAGATATCGCCTTTTCGTACGGCCGATGTCTGAAAAGAGGGGTAGGGGTGGGCGCGGGGTGGTGAGGGGGTGTGTGTGGAGGGGGGGGGGGGGGGGGGGGGGGGGGGGGGGGGGGGGGCGGGGGAAGGAGAAGGAGTCGCCGCTCATAGATCTGAAATTGAATTTGAGGTTAATTCACTCGTTCTCGAGGAGGACCTCTCTCTAAGCTTGTCGCGTGCTGGAACCCGGCGCTGCCGTCTCTCCTACCTTCCGATCCCTTACTTACCTTGCCACCACCCCAGGGCGGACAAACAGGTTTGCAGAGGAGGACGCATGTCTCCCCTACCATCAAAGTACCCTTCCTACCCCCTCCCGGTCGGACAAACCAGTTTGCAGGAGGGTGGATGTGTCCCTACCATCCCTTCCCTTACCTACTCCGCCTTAACAGCTCTCCTAAGGCTGGCCTGAAGGATTAGACATTCTTACGTGGCTAGGAACCAATTGGTTACCTAGCAAGGGAACCCACAGCTTATTGTGGGATCCGAACCACATTACATCGAGAAATGAATTTCTAATCACCAGAAATAAATTCCTCTAGGTCTACGTTGCCAGAGCGGGGAATCGAACTCGAGACTACCGAATCGGCAGGAGAGAACGTAAACCAACTCGACCAACGAGGCACTGTATTCAGGGGAAGATAAGATATCTTAGCTAACCAATAACACATCACATCGTTGAGAAAACTGGGAAAAATGTCCCGTAAACGACCTAAATCAGTTTCTCCATTAGCCATCTGGGACACTCAGCGCTACGCCAGATGGTCCCCTGAAGAGGTTAATAATAAAAAAGAATTTTCTCTTATGAGTTCCTCATTTTGGAGTTTCCGCTTTACGTAATTGGGCCTAATTCATTATGTTCGTACTGGAGAGAGAGAGAGAGAGAGAGAGAGAGAGAGAGAGAGAGTTTGTCCCATTATTGAGTTGTTTTCAGAGGAAAAATGACATAATTCGTTCATCACGTTTGACACCATAATTGACTGACATCGAGGAACATTTTTTAAATAAAGCCAACTGCGTCTGCCAGTAAAAGGAGATAGTGATTTGATCAGATGACACAATCTGGCGATGCAACGACTACTATGTTCACCGAAGTCACAGGTGTTATTTGATATAAAATGTCCTTAAAGGGAAACCTATAATTTGAAGCAAAATGTCCTATAAAGGAAACCTATAATTTGAAATAAAATATCCTATAAAGGAAACCTATAATTTGAAATAAAATGTCCTCAAAAGGTTACCTATAATTTGACGTAAAATATCTTAAAAAGGATACCTATAATTTTAAGTAAAATATCCTCAAAAGGATACCTATAATTTGATATAAAATATCGTAAAAAGGATATCTACAATTTGAAACAAAATATTTTAAAAAGGATACCTATAATTTGATATAAAATATCCTCAAAAGGAAACCTATAATTTGAAATAAAATATCTTAAAAAGTTTACCTATAATTTTAAATAACGTCCTATAACGGTTACCTATAATTTGACATAAATATCCTATAAAGGATACGTACAACTTTAAATAAAATATCCTAAAAGGAAGCCTGAAATGTGTCAACAGAGCGCAACAATTGGGTTCCCAGTCGCCAAAATGGATACGATGCATCTTGCACCTCGTTCGTTCCCCAATTCTTTCCTGCATTGGTCGACGAACTTGGCTCCTTATTTTGTGTCTAAAGTCCTTGGTTCTATGGAGTGTCATCTCTTACTACTGCTGCTGCTACGTCGACGCCATTTCTTCGAGATATCAGTTTCCTAACATATGTTTATGTTCGCCGAATTAACTGTAGCCTTGTTCACAAAACCTGCGAGATAATATTATATGCCAATTATCTACTGTTGACCACAAACCCTCTCATATTTATTCTAAGTAAATAAATTGCCAGAGATATCTACGCACATGGACGTCATCTTCCATCGATTCTCGACTGTCCACCTGAGACACATCAACGCCCCCGCCCCCCCTTCCCAAATTCCCGGCTCCAACCAATCGGCGGTGGGTGGGTGGGAGAAAGGGGGGGGTTTAGGGGGGGGGGGTTTAAGAAGGGGAAAAACTCATAATGAGAACTGGTGGCTGCTACACCTTTCTTTTCCCTCCAGGGGTCTCCAATAACCGCCTTAAAAATGTCCACCCCCCCCCCCCACACTTAGGGCATCAGAGCGCCCCTCTCTTGGATGGGCTACCAAATGCTGTACATCGGAAACCTTCTAACCCGGGGTCCATTTCGACGTGAAATGGCTCTCGCCGATCATTTTTCCATTTCCAAGGGAATCTTTCGACGATTTTCCAAAGTGTGTCCCCTAGTAGAGAGAGAGATAGGGGGGGGGAGGAGGGGGCGGCTCGAAATCGTGGGGTCTTTCTTTATCTGAACTTCCGGAGGAAGGAAGGAGCGATCATTTCTTGTTTTATTAGATTTACACAAAGAGAGATTGACTCGAAGGAATTAAACGACTGTTTATATCAAGTTTGATCAACAAATAACAGAAGCTGAACCTCAGGTGTCAAGGGTTGGTTATTTTGCAAAGCAGTACTTAATAAACGCTTGAAATAAATGAAGAAGGGTCCAGCAAGGTTTGCTTCTGATTTTTGAAGTTACGTCAAAGTTAAAAAAAAAATCGAATTAAGGTAAACTGTATTCAACAGATGAAGATCAGATCACTAAGCAACAACAACAACAACAATATAATAATAATAATAATAATAATAATAATAATAATAATAATAATCCCGATGACTATGGAATTGACAAATCGGATATGACATCCCACAAGAGACCACCACACCAATAATAATAATAATAATAATAATAATAATAATAATAATAATAATAATAATAATAATAATAATATGGACGAAACCTAACAGTGAATAGGAAATAGGGAATACGGCTTTAGAGCTAAAAATAATCTTCCATATAACACATTTCGATCAACAGCTACCTGGCAGTGATGATAGCAAAATCATAATACTTGTTCTCAGTTTATAATACACGACAGCGAAGACATTTATTTGCAATATAACCAAGAATTGGAGTGTAATAAATTTAAGGGACTGTAATCTTTGGGAAAAAAAAAGTGGAATGGGCGGGGGGAGGGAAGGAGGGGGGTTAGGGAGATGTGTTCACCTATTTTCAACCAGTGACGAAATCGCTGAGACGTCATTGTCATATATGCAATTATGAAAGGGCAGCTTTCATACTTATCCATTATGGTGACAGCTTCCGTACTGCTATCCCTTATGGTGACACCTTAACACATTCATACTGCCACCGATGGCATCTTATCCGTTAGCGGTCTCAAAGATGAAGTTCTACAGTCACATACTAAACTGCTTCTGTATGAAAAAAAAAGAAAAAAAAGTAGTCGATGGTATTCGTACAACAGAAAAGAAGATGAGAAGATGGTTCAAATGTTCACCAGAAGCGACGGTGATGCTGAAAATAGTGATGATATATTTTTTTTCCCCTCTGTTTCTGCTTCAATTCCGGAGTAAGAGAGAACCGCCTTATGATTAGCGAAGTGTTTTTGTTACATTCAGACACTGCAGCTTTAGGTAGTAATGTCTCATTCCTTTCATCATAGGGGGAACTATATACGGCAACCTTCCCCCTTATTATTTCACATATACTTCCCGGGGCACGAGTCCTTTTTAAAAAAATTTTTTCTAAGGGCCGAGGGCAAAAATAGGGGAAATGTGTTGCCCATTCCGTTGACCCTTGTAAAAAAACAAAACAACAACAGTAACTTCCATTCATATAACTGTTGTTCCTGGAATGAAAAAACAACACACACGCAAACACATATAAACATAAACACACATACACAAACTCCCATTCATTTGACCCTTGTTCTTGAAATAAAAAAACACACAAGCACATACAAACACACACACAGACAAACTCCCTTCATTTAACCCTTGTTCCTGAGGTAAAACAAACGACACACAAACATAAACATACACTCACATACAAACAAACTCACATTCATTTAACCCTTGTTCCTGAAGTAAAACAAACGACACACAAACACGTACAAACATACACACGCACAGACACACATACAAACATACGCACGCATACAAACTTCCATTCAAAGATGCCTCACTGATATAAAACCGTTGGCGCTTTCAAAGTAAGTAACATCCTCCTCTCGGGCTACCATTGATTTCGATCGAAATTCTAAAGCTACTTTGAATGAAAAACATCACACAACTCAGGACTGAGTAATATATATATATATATATATATATATATATATATATATATATATATATATATATATATAATTATAATACTTCGGTGAAAATTAATAATAAATAACGAATTCGCTCTAACCGAACTTCACCTTATGTCATTTAAAAGTCAAACCTGAACATTCCGACCTCAGGATAAAACAGACTGCTGAATTGGCAGATACCGAAATGACAAAACTATGCCCCCCCCCTCCCCGGGCCCACTATACCCAAAGCCGACAACAAGCACCAGAGTCGGCCGAAAAGATAAAAGGGGTGGGGGAGGGGTCGCCGCCCCCGGAATTGGCAGAGTACCGAAATGACAAAATGACAAAACTATGCCCCCTGCCACGCTATACCCAAAGCCGACAACGGGCTCCAGAGTCGGCCGAAAAGATAAAAAAAAGGGGGGGTGTGTTTGCAACACCCCCCCCCCCCTCTGCCGCATTTTCCAAACATGGACGCGCATGAGAGTCGTTTTAATAACTGGATTCCGACTCTTGTTCTATGTCTATGGATCTCACAGAGGCAAACGTCACAGAGACCCTTTCCGCTTACTGCTCTTAATTGATTCATTCGTTGGATGATGGTTTCGGTTACATACCATCTCTCTCTCTCTCTCTCTCTCTCTCTCTCTCTCTCTCTCTCTCTTTTCCCAATTACGAGCGGCAACGGTCTCTGTAATTCCAATTACTATGGGGGAAATAATTATACGTTCGTCCTCATGAATACAATCAACTTTTGGTATTTAGTAGTGTGTGTGTGTGTAAATACACACGGCGAGTTCATGTGTGCATGTGCGCATGCTCGCGATAAACACAAAAGCACTCACGAGCATATACGTACATAGAGGGCCACTACACACAACCGCGCGCGCGCACACACACGCACACACACACAAACAAGCCGCAACAAACAAGTACGAGGAAATATAATTAAGCCTCCGATTGGGAGCACAGTCAATACCTTTAATCCTTGTCTATTAATTAAACAAATCCCACAATGTCTTTTAATTTGCAGCACAGAGAGTATATAAATAAATATATATATATAAATATAAATATCGACTATCCGCTATACGTAGACTGAGAATGGGACATGTGTCTCTTTGGGCACTGGACATTTATCATGTCTATAATGGTGGGGTATTAGTATACATCCCTCGATTAGAAGCTGAATATTCGAGGTCTTGGCAAGTGGAAGGATGATCACCCAAATAAATTTCATTTCTGACCATCCAGAGTTCTCAAAACACTGTATACTCTTGTACAATCTAATAAGTTATGTTTTGTTTAACAAAATCAATTTCATTTCTAACCACCTAGCGTTTTCAAAATACTATATACACTCTTGTACAATCTAATGGATATGTTTTTTTTTTTACCAAAATAAATTTCATTTCTGACCATCCAGAGTTGTCCAAAACACTATATATAGTCTTGTAGAATCTAATAAGATATGTTTTACTTAACAAAATAAATTTCATCTCTAACCATCTAGCGTTCTCAAAACACATATATATACTCTTGTACGATCTAATAAGATATATTTTTTCTTTTGCTAAAATAACTTCATTTCTAACCATCCAGCGCTCTCAAAACACACTATACTCCTCGTACGATCTAATAAGATACTTTTTATTATTGTTATATTTTTATTTATGGAACTGCTATATTGCGAAGAGAAGTACCGAAAATTTACTCCCGTAACAGTACGGTATTAATCATTCCTTGTCTGGAAAATCCTGGTCGCCATCTCTTGACAATTCACTAATAAAATTCAATTTACGTTACCGCTGAATTCAGCCGTTTCAGGATTGAAAAAGGACTCCCATCTACGGCGTAGGAATGTGAAGTTACCGAGAACACACAATGTTCCAACATTATCAGGCGCACATATCTTAATTTCAAAGGCGTACACATTTTCATTTCCATTCAAAATATTCTATGAAACATTTACGTGTATTTAGGCTTAAGAGTCCAACTGATCGAGATGGACGAAAGCTTCTTGATTATAGCAAATATACATAGATACTACTGAGGACTTCATGTTTCAATTTACGAGTTACTTTAGTCACTTCAATTTCAAATCAATATCAATGAAAAGTTTCGATTAAGAGTCGTATTTTCCTTATATACATTTTACTACTTGATACCCACTCACAGGATAATTATCTTTATTGCAAAAGATGGTATTTTTTTGGCGTTGCGTTATCATCAAAACATATAAAAAAACAGCGAGCAACATCAAAATAAGACTGGTATATTAGAAAACGCAAAGAATGCTATGGTACTGTCATCCAAGTTCTTACTGTATGTGACACACGCACACATACACACAAACAGTATGTGTGTGCATGTACTATGTATATGTATATGTATGTATATGTATATGTATATGTATATATATGTATATATATATGTGTGTATACATATATATATATATAGAATATTTTACCGTAGATATTATATCTAAAAATATACATAAATACAAACACAATATATTTATTTATATTTGCATATAAATATATATGCATACATACATATATAGATATATGAAATATATCAATATACAAATATATATATATATATATATATATATATATATATATTATATATATATATATATATATATATATATATATATATATATATACTATATATACATTATATATACAAATTTATACATTATAAATTTATATTTACATATATATAGTCTACGGTATACCCAACCCAGGCTTCACTTGAATTTGCAATTATTATTAGTAAAACAATATAGTATATTCCCCAGTATTGGATCCCAATAAACTGAGCAATTTGGCCGCAGTTTCTTCTTTACGATCAGCGCCCGACCTCCTCCTCCATAAGAGCTTCATTAAAATAAAAAAAGAAATATAATAAAAAAAAGGAGGCAAAATGGGGTTTGAAATGACTGACTTCTGATCCCAGCCGTCCTGATCATTTACCGGAATATGCTTTTGCAATTTGCAAATGCATTGCAATGAAGAGAATAGAAAGGTTTTAAAATATACATAGCTCCCTCACCTCGGAAATGCAGGGAAACTTGTCATTTGCATTAATACTAACACGAATACACGCGCATAATAAATAAGCATACATATATGTGTATGTGCGTCTCAGTATATACATAAATATTCTATGATATAGTGATATATATATATATATATATATATATATATATATATTATATATACATGTCTATGTATACAATATGTAAATAAATATAAATAATAAACCAATATAAGTGTTATAAATATACAAATATGATATATTAATATAGTAATTAACAATTACCAATGTTAAAAAACAACAATGGACAATATGCTAAAAGCGCAAATATTTAAATGAGAGAGAGAGAGAGAGAGAGAGAGAGAGAGAGAGAGAGAGAGAGAGAGAGAGACTATTACAGATTCCCACCCTCATCAAGAGGAAGAGACTAATTCCAGGCCAGACTCGGGGATGTGGTGTTCCTCGACGCATACTGACAAACACCGGTATTGCATTCACCTGCACCCCTGTAGCCCCCCCCCCCCCCCCAAGCACAAGCCCCACACCCACCCCACAACCACCCAAAATGTCCTATGCAATAAGTGAAGGTAAGTAAACGTCTAAATAAAACTCTCAAGCTATTATTTACCTTTGCTTATCATGATACGGACGTAGCTTTGCAAGTTGCAATACACAGCCGCATTTGAGGACAATTGTTTTTATGGTTCAGTGTATGTATACATGCATATATATGTGTATATGTATATTAATACAAATATTAAATGTGTAGCCTAATATATATATATATATATATATATAAATAGTATATATATATATGTATATATATTATATATGATATAATATACATATAATATATATATATAGATATATATATATATATATATAACATATACATATATATATATATATATATATATACATATATATATATATATATAATATATATATATATATATATGTATGTATAGATAGATATATTATATTTAAAGAGCCCATAAAAAACAAAAACGCATAATATAAAACAAAAGTACTATATTTCAGAGACTACTGTCTCTCTCTGAAGAGAGAGACAGCAGTCTCTGAAATACAGTACTTTGCTTTCTATATTTTGGCTGTTTTTATGGGCTCCTTTTATTTTGATGGAATTCAGTTGTAAAAGAACGTTTTTACCAGTCATATATACATATATACATACACACACATACACACACACACACACACACACACACACACACATATATATATATATATATATATATATATATATATATATATATATATATATATATATAATATTATATATATATATATATATATATATATATATATATATATATAATTATACATGGTTATAAATTGTAGGTTTTTCCCCACTGTACATATGGTTTATATGCCAGAGAAAGCCGCCCTCAAAGGGGTCCCGGAACCAAAGGCATCCAATCAACTTCGTCCTTTGGAGCCACAACGAAGACAAACTCAACCGAGATATGAAGGCCGATGGAGGCCGACTCTCATCTGTATGTATCGAGGCTTCACCTCCAAAACCGTGTGTGGACAGGCCCGAGGGACATATCCGGCCTATGATAGGCTCACCTCCTCCTCAGGCCTCCGAGGAATACTACAATGGAGGTTTTCTCTCTGTCTTCGCGGACGAGCAATCCAGGGTCTTATAGCGCGGAATGGGCCAATCTAAAGCCTACAGGTAAAGCCTCAACCGCCATTCAGTTAATACGCCAACAAGCACAACAATGAGTGGAATGGAATATGGAGTTTACAAAGGCCAAGCGCTGGGACCTACGAGGTAGGTAGGTTTGAAAGGTGTAAGAGGAGGCAAAGCATCGAAGCAGTTGCAACTATGTAATAATCGTCAAGGGGCGTCTCTATTGGATAACAATATGGAGGTAAGATAACATGAATGTAGGTACGGTAAAAGGAATGACACGGATTGCAGCTAGGTGGGGGCTGAAGGGACACTGCAAAGAACCTTTAAGGAATGCCTACAGTGTACCCCCAAGAGGTGCACTGACGGCGCTAACCCGGCTACGATGGGGCAAGTATGAACGAATGGCTCTAACACTTACGCCATCTCGAGGCCGAAAGGGTACTTAATTTCCTTCTCCTGAACCGAAAATAGCAACTGCATTACTCTCTCTCTCTCTCTCTCTCTCTCTCTCTCTCTCTCTCTCTCTCTCGATAATGATAGACTTCAAAAGAACCTACAGCACCTGACTCAATTAACGGCGGTGTCCGAATAAAAATAACGCCAGTTTTACTACTACGCCACAAGGCTGAAGATATGGCTCCGCGTTACAACTTCACACGGATTCCTTTCAACCCGGAGATTGTATGGGAAAGGAAAAAAACACCATCAACACAGCTCTCGGTCCCATCAACAAATGCAAATAAATGCACATACAAACGAATACAAACGACTGCGAGTCGTACTAGTCCTGGAGACCCAAAAGGACCGAAACCAGTGGACTAAAGAAAAGGGAAAAAAAGAAAAAAATATATTGGGTGGTATAACGAAAGCGCAGATTATTTTGACTGTGATCTCTCTCTCTCTCTCTCTCTCTCTCTCTCTCCGTTAATGCTGGGATTTAATACAGTGGACTGAAGGAAAAAGGAAAAAAAAAAAAAATTATTAGGTGTATAACGAGAGTGCAGAAAATTTTGATTGTGACACCCCCTCTCTCTCTCTCTCTCTCTCTCTCTCTCTCTCCGTTAATGCTTGAACTAAACACGCAATAGCATTATCAGTCGCCCGTTTCTTTCGAAAGCATAAGCATGCACACTCGGCATCGACTAGCTATAGCAGATTCACATCAGCGTGCATTTGACGTCTAGGCCAGTCCCTTACGACGCTCCTGATTGGCTGTTGATAAGCCAATCACAGGCTGGAAGCTCGCAGTCTCTCTCGAGAGTTCACATAGGCAGAATGTATGTTGCTTCTTTTTTTTTTTTTCACCTCTCCTGAGGATGCGGTCTTCCAAAAGCATCCCTCAGGCAGAGGTGGAACATACATCTGCCTATATGAACTCTCTCGAGAGACTTAGTTTCCAGCCCTGTGATTGCCCTATCAACAGCCAATCAGGAGCGTCGTAAGAGACCGGACTAGACATCAAAAGCACAGCTGATGTGAATCTACTATAGTTATTTATTACACTGACAAAAGACACAATTATTATTACAAATTTGTCCAAAAAGAGACAATAAAAATATATATAAAGGAGACATTAAGCTCTGTTGTTCAAGTACAAATTAACATAAGCACACAAGATTGACTGGAGACACAAAAACGACTGCAAAGGAATATGTACATATGTATATATATATATATATATATATATATATATATATATATATATATATATATATATGAACCCACGAAAATAAATGGATTCAACTCAGTGTCCTAGCTTGAGTGTTGCTTACCAACTACCTACTAGGTAAACGTCATGAGAGAGAGAGAGAGAGAGAGAGAGAGAGAGAGAGAGAGAGAGAGAGAGAGAGAGAGAATGGTGAACAAATATGCAATACAACTACAAAGGGCATCAACCTTAAACCTCGAGAGGCAATAAGAGTTAAGAGGAGGTACCCAGAGACAAGGCCCTCGAAGGATGAAAGGAACGACAAATGAAAGTAAGAGAGAGTGAAAGTCAAACAAATTGAAAGAAGGTGAAAGTGAAAGAATGTGAAAGTAAAAAAGTGAAAGTCAAAAAAATGAAAGTTAAAGTGAAAGTACAAAGAGTGAGTCAAAGAAAGTGGAAGTTAAGGTAAGTGAAAGTAAAAAAAGTGAAAGTCAAAAGTCTAAAAGAAAATGAAAGAAACTGAAAATGAAAGAAAGTGAAAGTGAGAAAGGCAAAGAAAATAAAAGTGAAAGAATGTGAAAGTAAAAAAAAGTGAAAGTCAATAAAAGTGAAAGTAAAAAAGTGAGTCAAAGAAAGTGAAAGTTAAAGCAGTAAAGTGAAAGTAAAAAAAGTGAAAGTCAAAGAGTGTCAAAGAAAGTTAAAGAAAATGAAAATGAAAGAAAGCGAAAGCGAGTGAAAGTCAGATGAGCTCGGCGGGGGACTTTCTCTCGGAGAATCCTGATGAATCCCTCCTCAATCCGTAAGATTCATCAAAGACCAATATGGGTTGGACTCGGAGCTACGTCAATCATTCAGATTCCTTCGACATTCTGGGATGCCTCTCATGGGATGCCATTACGCATGAAGACACAAGGATCGATCCTGAGTATTTGTATGGGAGTAACAAATGCTCATGTGTGTAGGAATAAGTGCTTTTATTATTATTATTATTATTATTATTATTATTATTATTATTATTATTATTATTATTATTATTATTATTATTATTATTATTCAGAAGACAAATTCTCGGATGAAAAATTTTGCTCCACTTGTAAACGACGCATTTTTCTGTATATTCCAATGTAAGACTTTGGACCCCTAATTACGATTCCACCCCTGGTCACACTGGACCCCTATTACGACCCCATCCTGGCCCCTAGGTCATGGTTTGAAAATAATTGAACCTACACTTCTTTAGTTTGATTACATATTTACTTAACACTGTAGTCCAGTTGTTCTTTTTAAAGTATAATTTTTGAAGATTCTTTTCCTTCGTAGCCCTATGTACACCTACGAAGAGGAGAGATAATGGTTATTAGTCCAACTAGCGACCAGGCTGACTGAATCTCATTACTAGTTTCCTCTTTCTACCACGAAGGAAACTGCTTTTCCGCTATGCAAGAATTCTCTTCCATTTTCACTCGGTGTGTTTTCCCATTATTATTTTCTTTCTCTTCACCCAAATTTGTCAGTTGAGCAGAGACTTTCCCTGCCAAGATGGACTCTTTCGTGTCGTTGCATCGTCTTTGATCCAAGTAGTTCATATTCACACACAAAATAACTCCAGACATCAATGATCACGGCCTATCTAGCAGACCAGTCACTCATTAATCTAGCAAAAAAAAAAAAAAAAAAAAAAAAAAAAAAAAAAAAAAAAAACTTTCTTCCCGTCCTCATCATCCTCCATCCATTTTATCCCTGGAAGAAATCTGCGGTGGTCCGGAACCAAAGTCCTCAATACAATCCGAATTCCTTAATTCCCTAATGAGCCAAGTGCCGCGCTCGTTTGCTCGTTCGCTCCTCCTCCTCCTCCGCCCATTCTTCCCTAATTCGCTCATAATTTTCGGCGAATATAAAATGAACGAAAATGCATAAAGCCTCACGCCTTGAAAGGCGCCATTCGTGCATTTAAGGTTTTATGGTTTGAGCGGAGCTTGGTCGCTCCGGCGCTGCCGAATACAGAGGGGAGAGAAATCAAAGACAGATAAAGATTGAAGTCACTATAGCCCCTGCCGGAGCAGATGAATTACTACTGTCATTACTGCTGACATTGAAACAAGTCGTGTACATAATTCTCCAAAATCACGGGCGATTTCCAAGGCACGCATCATCATCGCCAAGCCCCTTGGGGAGAGAGAGAGAGAGAGAGAGAGAGAGAGAGAGAGAGAGAGAGAGAGAGAGAGAGTGCTAATATATTCCTCAAAATTACCAGACGGGTATTTCGCTCGAGTAACCTTAAGCCAATTTAGTTTCCAGTCAATTAACCTGATTTCTGAACAGCTATAAAACATCGTGCCTTCGGGCCCTAGCTGCAACCCCTTTCATTTCTTTTATTGTACCTCCTTTCATATTCTCTTCCTTGCACCTTACTCTCCTCAGCCCTCTCCTAAGAAATTGATTCATAGTGCAACCGCTTTTTGAGGTTTTCCTCTTGTTACACCTTTCAGACCTCCTTCACTCTCCGTTTACCTTTCAGCGCTGAGTGACCTCATAGGTACCAGTGCTTGGCCTCTGGCTTGGATTCCATATTCAGTTCAATTCAAAGCTGTAAAACAGAAGAGAGAGAGAGAGAGAGAGAGAGAGAGAGAGAGAGAGAGAGAGAGATTAAGTACGTTTGATCTAATTTAATCATTGGAAAATTCCATTAAAATTCCCCGACATATAACTGGTAAATCCGACTTTCCATCCTTTTCCTTTCATACCGCCAACACATCCTTTCTCTTCCTCTCCCTCTCTCTCTTTTCCATCCTTCTTCCCCTCTTCCCTCTCCCACCAGTTTTCCATCCCTCTTTCCCTTAGCCTGTCGCTGTCACACTTTTCACGGCTGTTTGATTCCAATAACGCGCAGATTTTATTTTTCATTTTTCAGCATTAGCGAAAAAAAAATCCCCGCTAATTTTCGACGAATTAAACGCACTCAAAGTTTCCGGGGTATAATTTGCATGATTCCAGACTATATTAGACGAAAGGTCTCTTCCGTATCATTAGTCATTCCGCCACAACAGAATTATAATAATTCAATTCCTCGTAAAATATGATGGCACTGGCCTCGACGACTGATTATATAATAATTATTATTATCATAATCATATATAACATTAATATTTCGTTCGAGGTATCCTTTCACTTATTTATTTATTGTTCTGAAACACGATTTCGTCCCCCCCCCCCCGCCCCCCCCCCCCAACTTAAACAAGGTTGCTCCAGGAGGTGCAACCCTTTGGGTTTCACATTGTTTTTCCCAAGAGTTATTGCAACCCTTTTTGGTTTTCACAATGTTGCAACCCTTTGGGTTTTTACAATGTTCTTTAACCCTTAGGGTTTCCCACAATGTTGCCTCCAGGATGTGCAACCCCTTTGGGGTTTCACAATGTTTCCCCAGGAGATGCAACCCTTTTGGTTTTCACAATGTTACTTAACCCTTCAAGTTTTCACAATGTTTCTCAACCCTTTAGGTTTTCGCATTGTTGCCTCCAGGAGGTGCAACCCTTTGGGTTTTCACAATGTTCCTTAACTCTGTCTTCAAAATTTTGCTCCAGGAAGAGCAACCCTTTTTAGCAACGAAAACCCAGTAAAGAAAACCCGTTTTATAATTTCCAGTAATACAACAATAACTCAATCATCAAGGAATAACGACAGACTCTTAATACTTAACTCGGAGGTCGAATACAACAATAAGAGCCCCATCAACTTCTACACCCAGAGGGGAAAACGAAATGAAAAGAGCTCGCTTATACTCTTAACAATACGTTTTCTTAATAAGCTTTTTCAAAGCGCCCTCATATAATGAGTTAACGAACTTCTTTTGAGAGGGCTAGATAAGGAGCCGAATTATCGATTAATTTTTGTAATTTCGTATTTCCTTTTGGGTTGTAAGTATAAAACAGACCGCTGGCAATGGACACTTCTCCTAAGCAACTGCACATGATATCATATAATAATAATAATAATAATAATAATAATAATAATAATAATAATAATAATAATCACGATCCCAAGATCCCTGAAAAGGAATCTAGAAAAACTAGAGGCTAAAGTAGCTCCAGGACTCATGCAGTAAGAGTGTGAAAATCCTAACTAGAAACGGCGCACATAGTAAGAAAAAGTGATGGACTCCTAAGGAGGCAGGATGCAACCGGAACCCCACAGTATAAATCCACCCAGTCGAATTGGAGGACTGATAGAGCAAAAAAAAAAAAAAAAAAATAAAATAATAATAACAATAATAATATATGCACACATATAAATATAATAACAGAACCAACATCATCTCCCGCTTATATATATATATATATATATATATATATATATATATATATATATATATATATATATATATATTTCGTAAATACTTAATAAGGGTGGAAGTCAGTCCATCGAAACTTATAGTCCTTAATCTTCAAAACCAGAGTGCTTTAATGGACCTTTTATACTTGAGATGTATCCTGTTTTAACAGGAGACACTTACATACACACACACATAATATATATATATATATATATATATATTATATATAATATATATATATATATATATATATACACACGTTTGTATATACTCATAAATGGAGATTCGTCCTGTTCAAGGGGAAGGAATAAGAGGTGCCAGAACGAAGGAGCGGCATAAAGGACGAGCACCAGCATCCCCCCCGCCCCCCAGGGAGGGAAGGGGGCGGGGAAGAGGGGCTTAGCCGGAGGCCTGAGCTCCCCGGATAACGCCATTCGACATCCCAGCGGCATTAAGGGACCTCGCGTAAGGATGCTCCTGCAAAGCTCTCTCTCATACTGAAAGGTCCGAGGACATATAGGATATGTATACGTTTATGGGGGAATATCTATAAATACACGGCACTCTCTCTCTCTCTCTCTCTGTGGTTTCTTCTCCAACATACACGCCAGGTGGCGCACACGTATCGAATCTTGCATACAAACTGTATGTATGTATGTACATATTATACGTATATATATATATATATATATATATATAATATATATGTGTGTGTGTGTGTGTGTGTGTGTGTGTGTGTGTGTGTGTGTGTGTGTGTAACAAAAATATAAAGGGTCATATATGCACTGTTAACACGACAAAACCACATATTTCAGTTGACTAGTGCACATACAAGAATATATTTAAAACAGAAGTCTGTATACTAATAATTATATATGTTAATATATATCTTATAGTATATCTATATATAATATAATCTAGTATATATTTATATAATAAATATAAACATTATGAGAGAGAGAGAGAGAGAGAGAGAAGAGAGAGAGAGAGATAGAAGAGAGAGAGAGAGAGAGAGAGAGAGAGAGAGAGAGAGAGAGAGAGAGGATTAACATATTTTGTACCTGAGCATTTAAGCATTAAAACATCTATTATTATCATCGCTATCCAAGTGCAGCTCTCACCCAGTGACTTGTCGAGCGCAAAATATACCTGAGAAGAATAATAATTCTGAACACACACACAGAGACAACAGCACGAAGGGGCAGGTCACAGCGTATCTACTAATTCGCCTTTCCCTTTGATCAATTTTCTCCCTGTGTTACCGTCTTCCGTAGAGGACTCACTAATACCATTCCCATCCCACCGGAATTAATATTTGGCCGTTATTAACTGGCGCGACTCATCTCCCTCGCATTTTTCTCCGCTCGCTCTCTCCTGATTACGGAATTGAGGACGCGAGCAACATGAACGCATAATACAGAAGGTTAGGACATGCGTCTTTTGACATCATAATTGGACGTGTCTTTTGACCTCGAAGTATTGCCCGCTAATGAACTGCATAGGACATTAACGAGGTGGTTAATGCATCTTTTGACATTATAATTAAGAGATCCAATAAGCATATAACCTTTGAGAAAGGTTTATTAGTGCATTTTAACCCCGAAGTATAGCCCCTTATAAACTGCATAGGATATTAACGGAGCTATTAATGTGCAATCTCCAGTCAATAACATGCAAGGTTTAAAAAAAACGAGAGAGAGCGAGAGAACCAAAAAACTAAAAGATATACGAAATAAAACTGGAGAGGAGAAGAACGTATGGGATAAAACAGGAAAAAAGGCGATATAACTCTATAAAACAAAAGAAGTTAAAGCAAAAAAGAAAACAGAACAAATGCAACAGAAACAACGCAATAAACTGGAAAAACAACGAACAAAAAGACGAGGCAACTCTGATAAGAGGGGAGGGGAACAAAGAAGTGGGAAATAAAAAATGATTTTTTTCTTTTAACCCACAGACTTATAAAGAAGCGGTTCGGGACGATATCTTTCTGGTCGCCAATGTCCAGGATTTTCACCACTTCCATAACCATAATTTTTCTCACCACTTCCATAACTAACTATAATTTTTCTCATCACTTTCATAACCACAATTTTTCCCTACTTCCATAGCCGTAATTTTTCTCACCACTTCCATAAACTATAATTTTTCACCATTTCCATGACCACACAACATATGGAACGTGTGTGTGTATACACACACACACACACACACACACACACACATATATATATATATATATATATATATATATATATATATATATATATATATATATATATATATATATATTATATATATGTGTGTGTGTGTGTGTGTGTGTGGATACACACATACATATGTATATTTATCTAAAAATACTATGAACCAATAAAGAATAAACCAGAAAGGCTTTCGGTTCTGAATATTGCAATTCAATCAATTCCATTAAGCAGCGTGTCACCGGGCCCGATGGGTGTAGGGGGGGAGGGGGTGTCCCTTTCCAAAAACGACAGCCCACTTCAATCAACGGGGCAAACAGGCCCGAAAACAAAAGCAGCCACAAACGAAGCGCGGATCGAAAAACAAAATCAAAGAATGTGTCCGGAGAGCTTTGGCTTCTGCGCAACCTGGATCGCAGTTCTGATGCACTGTGTGTCTTCCAACCCTCCATAATTCCAGAATCTTCCAAAATTCCTGTATCTTCCAATATTCCAGTATCTTAAAAAATTCCAGTATCTTAAAAAGTTCTAGCATCTTTCAACCCCCCCAAATTCTAGTATCTTCCAAAATTCCAGTATCTTCCAACCCTCCAAAGTTCCAGTATCTTTCAATCCTCCAAAATTCCAGTATCTTCCAACCCTCCAAAGTTCCAGTATCTTTCAATCCTCCAAAATTCCAGTATCTTCCAAACTACCAGCATCTTTCAACCTTCCAAAATTACAGTTCCCTCTAAAATTGCGACATCTTTCAACGCTCCAAAGTTCCAGTATCTTTCAAGATTTCAGTATCTTTCAACCCTCCAAAGTTCCAGTATCTTTCAACCCTCCAAAGTTCCAGTATCTTTCAACCCTCCAAAATTCCAGTAACTTTCAACCCTCCAAAATTCCAGTATCTTGCAACCCTCCAAAGTTCCAGTATCTTTCAACCCTCCAAAATTCCAGTATCGTCCAACCCTCCAACATTCCAGTATCTTTCAACCCTCCAAAATTCCAGGACCTTTCAAAATTCCAGTATCTTTAAATCCTCCAAAGGGCCAGGATCTTTCAAACCCCCAAAATTCTAGTATCTTTCAACCCTCCAAAATTCCAGTATCTTCCAACCCTCCAAAATTCCAGTATCTTCCAACCCTCCAAAGTTCTAGAATCTTTCAACCCCCACAAATTCCAGTATCTTTCAATCCTCCAAAATTCAAGTGTTTTTCAACCCTCCAAAGTTCCAGTATCTTCCAACCCTCCAAAATTCCAGTATCTCTCAACCCTCCAAAATTCCAGTACCTTCCAAAGTTCTAGCATCTTTGAACCCTCCAAAATTCCCGTATCTTTCAACCCTCCAAAATTCCAGTTCGTTTATTTACAAAGCTCGCCGTTCTACAGCGGAAACTCACAAAAATAAAACATGGACGTAGGGTGGGTGGATTTATTGGGATGCAAATTCGAGCAAAGTACCCTCCACTGTTGCAGTCAGACAACAGCAGTTATGACGACTGGAGGTAACGAATTCCTGGAAATCGCATGGATTCCGCTTTATCAATATTTCACAGAGATGATAATTTACAGGTACTATATCTTCTCTATCAATAGGTACTCTTAGTATAGCGATTACACGATTTTTTTCTAAAAAAACCGAGGGCAAGGAAAAGGGATATCTAACATACCCATGAAACACAAATAAAAAATACCTCGAAGCTTTCTCGGCGCCATCGAGTTTTCTGTGCAGCGTGTAATACTGCACTGCATGAGCCGCGGCCCATGAATCTCTCAGCTACGTTCCGGTGATGGCCTGTCATATTGTATTTCCAGACGCATGATCATGGCTAACTTAACCTTTCATCAAATAAAAACTAATGAGGCTAGAGGGCTGCAATTTGGTATTTTTGATGACAGGAGGGTGGATGACCAACATATCAATTTGCAGCCCTCTAGCCTCAGCAATTTTTAAGATCTGAGGGCGGACAGACAAATAGCCATCTCTCAATAGTTTTCTTCAGTAGGAAGCGAAATCTAAACAGAGCCAACAAGGGTCAAAAAAAAAAAAAAAAAAAAAAAAAAAAAAAAAAAATTGCTGAACCGAGCAACCCATAGACGAGCATAGATTTCCACACCTCTTTCCCAGAACGTAATATATATATATATATAGTATATATATATATATATATATATATATATATATATATATATATATATATATATTACGTTCTGGGAAGAGGTGTGGAAATCTATGCTCGTCATGGGTTGCTCGGTTCAGCAATTTTTTTTTTTTTTTTTTTTTTTACCCTTGTTGGCTCTGTTTAGATTTCGCTTCCTACTGAAGAAAACTATTGAGAGATGGCTATTTGTCTGTCCGCCCTCAGATTGTTAAAACAAACTTGCTGAGGCTAGAGGGCTGCAAATTGTGGATATTATATATATATTATAGATATATATATAGATATATTATATATTAGATATAATAAGATATATATAAGAGATATAATATATATATATATATCTATATATATATATCTATATATATATATCTATTATATAATATATATATATATATTTATATATATATATATATATATATATATATATATATATATATATATATATATATATATATATATATATCTCTATTATATTCAATAACGTCCGAGAAACGCTACTTGATAGCAATTCCTCCCTCTGGTCGACGTACACGAACAAAATGAAAGCCTAGAAATGAGACGCCCTCGCAAGACTGCATTGGAAAGCAGTATAATATTAAACACTCCATCTGTCTCGAGTGGAAATATCTCATGCGAATTGTCTGAGCATCGAATCCGGGCATCTTCAACGAAGGAACAATCACCTCTTTCCCTACGGCACGATTTGAAATAAAACTCTATTCATGATACCCAGAAGAGGTCACGAGAAAGAAAGCCACAAGATACGGCAACACTGATCACCTTGGGGATGGAATGAAAACAAGGTTGAGGTCACTGGCCAAGCACTGGGAGCGATGAGGTCATTCAGCGCTGGAAAGGAAACTTGAGAGTACGTAGGTTTGAAAGGTGAAACTGGAGGAACACCTCAAAGCAGCTGCACTATGAAATAATTGTTAGGTGGGAGAAAGAGAATATGAATGGAGGTATAGTAAAAGGAATGAACACAGTGAGAGAACCTCTCATCAATGGTCATGCCAGTCATGCCCTAATTTAATTATGGATTAATAACCCTTCTATATATTCTTTTATATTTTTTATTTCTAGTATATTTCGTTATATCAGTATTAAAATATTTTTCCTTGGCATATTAACTGAATTAACTGAAATTGCACAAATATGATGATTTCATTTTTAATATGCAGCAATTCCCAATTACAGGGAATAAAGTACACGTACACACACACACACACATACATACATACATACATTCATACATACATACACACACATATATATATGTATGTATGCATGTATGTATGCATGTAATGTAGGCCGTACGTATATATAACATATATCATAGAAAAATATGTTTTATAACTAATACTGAAACACCTCTCTTTATTCTCATGTTGGGTGTCGTATACTTCTCCAGCATCCAAACCGCCCACTCTCTGTCTCTCAATATAAATGTGTTCTCATCTCAAATGAGAGTGTCTGGTGTTTGAGAGAGAGAGAGAGAGAGAGAGAGAGAGAGAGAGAGAGAGAGAGAGAGAGAGACTCAAGGGAACACGACCACGCAAGAGACAAAGTAGAAGCAACCTTTCATTCGAGGATTCCTTTCGACAAGAAAAATGTGACAGAAATTACACCTGTAGTGTTAATAAACAAAATTTGTATTTTCATCATCATCTCCACTTCCAGTATTTATTAATACGGCTCTTTTGTTTTACTTTTGACTCCTATTCCCGCATTTTCCTTTTGTTTTTCACGTTTCGTCTAATCACGGACAATAATTTTTTTTTTCTGGCAGTTATATCTAGGATTTCCCCTCTCCCCTCCCCTTCGCCTTCGCTCTCTCTCTCTCTCTCTCTCTCTCTCTCTCTCTCTCTCTCTCTCTCTCTCTCTCTCTCAAAAATATCAGATATGCAAATGTGTTCCTGGTGAGACATGATAGCTTGTCCTTTCTCACTCCAGACAAAAACACACATACACACACACAAAAACACAAACGCACACAAACACACATGCACAAACACAAACAAACACGTAAACACACACACACAACACAAACACACCCTCCTGGCAAACATTACCTTTGCTAATCAGAGCCTCATCCCGCGTCTCAACGTTACAAAAATAGACCAATTTCCTAAAACAACAAAACACTTTGTTGCCTCTCTCTCTCTCTCTCTCTCTCTCTCTCTCTCTCTCTCTCTCTCTCTCTCGTCCGTTATTCAGAAAGTCTGCTTTCATCTCTTTGTTCCCTTTCGTTATCAAAACGGGTTACTTCGTTAGCCAAAAAAAAAAAAAAAATTTAAACAACAAACATACAAACTTTACATGCAAGGTTTGGGTAAATGGTAAAATCTGGTGCACTCCGCTGCATCACGGCTAACTTTAACATCAAATAATATTAAAACTGCTAAGGATAGAGGGCTGCAATTTGGTACGTTTGATGATTGGAGGGTGGATGACCAACATGCCAATTTGCAGCCCTCTAGTCTCAGTGGTTTTTAAGATTCGAACCAATACAGAGCCATTGATATTATTCATCGCCCCGGAAGAGACGCGAACCCGCCACATCTCAGTGGCATGCCACGACACGAACCACTATACCAGTGGGCTCAGATATATCCAATTCGCGGCTCAGCTGGCCCACTGTCACAAAATAAAAGTCGCTGTCATTGCTTGCTGTGCTTGGAATCTTCAAAAAATAAATAAATCAAATAATAAATAAATAAGATAAAAATAAAAAAATAAATAAAAAATAAACGTTTTTTCCCTCTCTTTCTTCTCACGCCTTCCATCCAGCTGAGCTAATTATGACTATTCTAGACGACAAAGATGAGCCGACGTTACAAGGAATTCCCTTGGGCGAGGGTTCCCGTCTGGGACGAGAAGAGAGAGAGAGTGCAGAGTTAGAGGAGAGTCATGAGAGAGAGAGAGAGAGAGAGAGAGAGAGAGAGAGAGAGAGTCTTTGTAACAGATTTCGCACCAAGACTTGGGAGAAGGAGGACTGCTAATCTAGAGAGAGAGAGAGAGAAGAGAGAGAGAGAGAGAGAGAGAGAGAGAGAGAGAGAGAGGCGGGGTGTTTAAGCTCCATATAACATGTCAGCTAAAATAAAAATAAGTTTTCAAACTTGAAATCACTGAAAAATCCTGAAAACATAGCAGTTATGGAAAAGGAAATCAGCTACTGGTTATTACAAACTCAACTAGTCACTATCTCTGTACACACAAACGCACAAACACACACACAAATTTCCTCTGCTGAGACGAAAGCGACATAGACGGAATGCACCAGGCAGTCAAGATAAATGAAAAAAAAAAGAAGAATTAAAAAGGGCTTATCAGCCGAGCCAATTTCGTACGAGAGGAAACTCAAGTTCATAAATTGACTGAGACTTTGCACTGCGTGAGCAACACTGTTACTCATTCCTGACAGGACACGAAAATAAAGCATTTTGCGGGGGGGGGGGGGGGGGGGGGGGGGGGCGGGGGGGGGGGCAGTGACCCGCTAACGGATGAGACTCATTCTTCAGAATTATTATAACACTCGAAAGTAATTATTCATGCCGTAAATTTTCATTGTTACGGCCTTTTTTTTTTTTTTTTTTTTTTTTTTTTTTTTTTTTTTTGGCTTTTTTTTTTTTTTTTTTTTTGGGGGGGGGTCTTTTTTCGGTAATGTATTAATGTCAGCCAATAACGGAGAGCCACAGAGATAAATTTTACACACAGACAAATACACACACATAGTATATATTTACATATATGTGATGTATATATAACATATAGCACACACACACACGCATATATATATATATATATATATATTAACTAATGTCAAAGTCAACCATAACGGAGCGTCTGGCAACGCTATAAGGACAGGCCATCATCAAGCCGTGGCTGAGAGCATCATGGGCCGTGGCTGAGTTTTTTTTATGTG
>NC_061104.1:40357549-40360049 GCF_015104395.2 Macrobrachium nipponense
AAAATCGAAAAGCATAAAAAAAAAATATTCAAAAAATCAAGACTGTGGGGAGTCAAATAAAATTACGCAAAACCGAAGGTATAAAAAGTGGAAAAATAAAATTATAAATAAAAACCAAGAATGTGGACAAGAATATCTGTGAGCCAGAACAGTTTTGGTAAAATAACGCAAAACTGAAGGTATAAAGAGTAAAAAAAAATACTAATACATAAAAAAACAAGAATGTGGGCAAGCATACCTGTCAGCCACAACAGTTTTGGTAAATAAAATTACGCAAAAATGAAGGTATAAAAAATGAAAAAACCTAGAATATGGGCAAGAATACCTGTAAGCCAGAACAGTTTTGGTAAAAGACATTACGCAAAACTGAAAGTACAAAACAGTTAGAATCCAAATAACAACTGAAGGTATAAAAGAGAGAGAGAGAGAGAATGTGGGCAAGAATACCTGTAAGCCAGAACAGTTTTGGGCATGCCTGTAACTGCTGCGCCCAGCCATCCAACCAGCCAGCCGTCCGCCCTCTTAGTCGGGCCAGGAGAAATAATACAACCATGATTGAAAACGAGGTCATTAAATTGCTTCAAAGGCAGCCACTGAGGGAGGGGAAATTGGTCATCAACGAAAAAAAAAAAGAAAAAAAGAAAAAAAAAAAAAAAAAAAAAAAAAAAAAAAAAGGAAACCTACGGCGCAGAAAACCCAATTTGCGAACGACACAAATTTAGTGGCTTAAATAAAGTCTGTAGCGCGTTTAAAAAAAAAGAAGTCTATAATGTATTGCAAAATTACGCTAAAATGGATTACCTTTACATCAAAGCCCCGGATTTAATATACAATCTCGCGCGCTGATAAACTATAGCGTAGACTAATAATAAGGTCGATCTAATCAAAAATATAAAAACGAGTTATCCACATATAATCTGATAACTAAAATCTTATGCATTATGGCAAACAAGGAACAAAAATTATTCACAGGCAAAAGCGAAGCTAAAATATTCAAACTTACCAGGAGATAAACACAAAAATAAATAAATATAGCTAAATATGAAATCAGTGAATGAACTCGGACAGCATATAATAATAAGGGGCGCAAGTTAAATACAAGTAAATATTACAACCAGTTGGATAACTCACCGGCCATGGAAATCAAATAGAGTGCCTGGGATAAAAAACAAAAACACACACACACACACACACAGAAAGAAGACCCTCTCTCGACCACCTCACGCAGCAACATGGAATAATGACAAACGCAGTCCAGTCAAGACATCTTTCTTAGAACAGTTCCAAACCATCTTGAAGCAGAAATATGGCACTTTTAATACGCAGGTTAAGTGAAGGAATGGAGGAATAGGGCATATTGACTTTGGCGACTGTAGAACCACAAGGGGCATATGTACAGAAGGAATTAAATTTCTGGTTCACAAAAAGCGTTCTATACTGAGGCTGCTACACCAAACCTTTCTCGACAATGTTCTGATCTAGAAGTCGTCTGACAATTCAGTTTGCGAGGCACTGCTGAGGTCAAGAGAGAGACGCGCGTTTTTAATAAAAAAAAAAAAAAAAAAAAAAAAAAAAAAAAAAATGGAGCCTGCCTTGCATGCTTGGGGTAATCAAACCGGACTATTTTCGCTGGATAAGCTAGGGCTATGATAAAGTACAGCAAGGGTGAAACACGTAGTATACGACTTTCAAGCCAATCAGATTTTTTAATCTACAACCACCGTCAAGGAGTATCTAAATATCTGAAAAAAAAAAAAAAAAGTTGGATACGTTAGGACAATAATAAAGTATCACACGGGTCAAACACGCATACTACTACAAACCAATCAACTTTTTAATCTAAAACTACCGTCAGGGAGTCTCCAAATATCTGCCCCTGAGTAAAAAAAAAAAAAAAAAAAAAAAAAAAATGCGCGAGTTGCTGGAAGCTTGCAGAACTAATTAAACAAGGCAAGGCCCAAAGGAAAATAAAACATTACGAGTGGTATCAGATTCCCAACCCCATCCCCCTACCCTCCCACCCCCGCCCCAAAAACCACCAAACACAACACCCTCGAAGCTTTAGTAAACCAATATTTTACGCTACGTCGACTTCAGGAAGCCAAAGAAAATATACTATTGGCGATTGAAAATATATACTAAACATTTATGAAAGCCCGAATCGGGGACTGAATAAAAATCGAAGAAAAAGGCGGTTTCTAGTCAACATGCGAACATTCGACTCACCCAACTAATTCGCAAACACTCATCATGACAGAGGTTTCGAAGTTATTTCCACGTCCCAAAAATAGCCTTTATGCAGCTCGGCAAAAAGAAAACAGGGGGGGGGAAGGGTGGTGGGCGGTAGGACGGGTAACTCCCCCCCCTCCACTCCACTCCCCTTCCCCACAAGGCCAGGAATTTTCCAAAGGAAAACTGAAAAGTTAAATTCAATTCTGCACTTGGCTATACACATTTTTGCGCTCCTCCCGAGTTATCGCATATTCGAAAACTTTATTAA